>NC_139955.1:8953794-9038794 GCF_963454915.1 Gymnoscopelus microlampas
CGACCTGCGGTGCAGCTGCATGAAAAATTGTGTTAAGTGTATTTCAGCATGTGGAAGCTATAAAGGCATTACATGCAAGAATGGTATCTCTGATGGTGTAGACTCTGGAGAAGACTCAGACCTTGACTGCTGAGATATTTGAGATTGTGGAAATTGAAATAAACAAATACAGCTACTGTTTAATTTACAAGCATGCAACAAGCTACTGTTTAATTTACAAGCATGCAGCAATTTATTTTTACACAAATAATGGCTTGTGATGACCTGGAAAAGTGGCTATGGACGTTTTTTAGCCCAAGGAGTGTTTTTCGTGCAAAACAAATGCTTGCAATGGATTCAGAATCATGAGAGAGAGAGAGAGAGAAAAGAGAGAGAGAGAGAGAGAGAGAGAGAGAGAGAGAGAGAGAGAGAGAGAGAGAGAGAGAGAGAGAGAGAGAGGAGTCAGTTTGGCTTACTATTAACTATTAATTCATCTGCTAATGTGCCGCCAAGTGTTTGTGTGTGTGGGTCCGTCTGCCCGTGTGCGTGCATGCGTGCGTTAGTGTCTCTCTCTCTCTGTGTGTGTGTGTGTGTGTGTGTGTGTGTGTGTGTGTGTGTGTGTGTGTGTGTGTGTGTGTGTGTGTGTGTGTGTGTGTGTGTGTGTGTGTGTGTGTGTGTGTGTGTGTGTGTGTGTGTGTGTGTGCGCGCGCGTGCGTGCCTGCGTGCGTGATTCAGACAGTTGGATCAAGCCATTCAGAATTCAGACAGTAGAGGTCTGTGTTGTTCTGCTTTTAAAGACCACCTGACACAACTGACCACAAATAATATAATATATATTTTATATTTTTGTATTTTGTCCACACTGGCAATGGAACACCTCAGGATTCCCCAGTTTGAAGTAGCTTATGTGATCAAGGAAAGAGAACTCTGGGATCCTATGTTACCTCCACCAGTCAACGCCAGAAAAAAGGATGAACATGGATGGATGGATGCTGTGCTCCTTGACTTTATTTAATTTACTTTGAAGATAGCTTTTGGATAGAATTTAGTTGTTTAACCTCATATATGTGGTCAATTTATCATGACAGAGCCTATTTAAAGATACAAATTCAGAGTTTTATTTTAATTCTTTTATCTCTGAGGTTGGCTAGAATCCCTTTAAAATGAAAAAAAAAAAAGACTACATGATCCCAGTCAAATGTGGTCACATATATATGCTGAGTGGATTTTGGGTTTATCATTCCTTTCTTGTTGAAACACAGGCTCCTTTTCCAACTCAACATAATTTCATAATTTCATAAAAGCTCAGGGGACACTGTGGGGACACACTTGTTTTATGAGAGTGAAACAGCCTTTAGTCTTGGACAAGTAGCTCAGCCTTTAGTCCAACTGCTGCCAAATAGCAATCTGTCCTGCAGTCATCAATCTGTCCCCCACCTGTCACTGGTTCATGTCCAACACCAGCAGGACATTGTGTCCTTGTTGCTGCTCTGCACAATTACTCTAAATCCCCTTACGATGGATCACATTCATAGTAATAAAGATCAGGGTCCTGGTATTAACCCATTCAGACCGAGAACGGATCTGTGTGTCATTTTTACATTTCTTTGGCTATTCAAAATAGCAGATCTACAGGCACATATATAGGCATATATATATATATATATATATATATATATATATATATATATATATATATATATATATATATATATATATATATATATATATATATATATATATATAATCTTTGCTTCTGACTGGGTCCCTGGAACAAAGCATTTTGAGATGGGGGTTCCGCGGCCAAATACATACTGTATCTAAAAATGTTTTCTAAATCCTAACAGTATTTTGCTATATCAGTGGTGCTCCAACTTCCATGTCAAGGACCCCCAAAATGATCTGTATTTGAACACGGACCCCCATCTCAAAATATTTTTGTTCCAGGGACCCCCAGAAGCAAAGATTTGAGTTAAAAATGTTCGCTTTAAAAATATATATATATTCAAAGATTTGCACAAATGTTCACAATCTTGCTTCAACAAGAATTAATTGGATAACATATCCAATGTGAGAGTGGGTGTGTTCAGTGTTGTAGTGCTACTTTTAGAAGCGGGGGAGCGTACATGTATGCGCAGTCACGTGCACGTGCATTTCCGTGCACATGCGCGAGACACGCACACACTATAAAAACATGCAGATGTAATGTGGAAACATTGTGACAGAGCACCTTGACCAATATGAAAATATTACATTTCATATGTTATAACATAAATACATATGAATGACAAAAGGTGTACATGTGAGCCTATATGCATGGCAATAAGTGCATGGCAAAGGGTGTATTTTTGCCTAGCAAAAACCTTTGTGTTGGATGTGAATAGTTTGTAGTAGTTACAACTTATAATTTATCTGACGCTTGCTCCAGTCTAAGTGCCCACTCTACAATCATCAGCAGTACTCTAGATGAACGTTGGATTGTTTTTCCAGTGATTGATAAGGTTACACAATACAGCACAATATCATTGCATGTCTTCCATACACAGCCATATGAACACTCATTGGCCGCGTTTCCCAAAGAGATGCTGCGTAGGGACTTACTTGCGGTCCTTATGAAGTGTCTACGTGCCGTTTCCCAAACACCGCACGTAAGAGCCTCTTTCCACACAGGCTGCGCAGTACCTTAGCAGGCTCAGCCCAAAACACAGTCGCCCGGGCAAATCCGGCACCCGGCGGTATAAATTATGGCTAAACTAAACCTAACCATATTCCTAAACGTTACCTCACGGTGCCAAAAACTAACCTTATTCCTAAACTTAACCACAGTAAAACAAATACAAGAATACAAGAAAACCTAATACAAGAAGACACTTGTCTGCGAAAGAAATGGGGGTGACGTGTTTTGGGGCGAGTCTTCCGTTTGCCGTTTCCAGACAGTGCGGCCACAGAGAGCTCAGACTGCGTGCGTGCGCCCATGGCTGCTCTGGCTCAAATGGGGCTGTGACATTGAATTGTGGGCGTTCACTATCACTCTTACTTATAGGGGGGCGGGGCTAAAGCGCATTCTAACGAATCGAAATCATAGAAAATAGCAGATCTACAAGTTCATAGCGTGGCACTCGGTGCCGCGCTATGAACTTGTAGATCTGCTATTTTTTAATAGCCAAAGAAATCTTAAAATCATACAGATGCGTTCATGGTCTTAATAGGTTAACACGCGTACATTCATGTGAAGTCCCCATTGGTGACTAGAGGAAAGATGGAGTGTTATCTTGAAACAGCTTTGATCTTATTCTTGGGTTGTGTATTTAAGGTGAGGGTGCAGCGGAACGCCACGTGAACATAGATAAGCAGAAACAGCAGTGATAACATCAATGGCAGAAAGAGAAACTCTCCACAGTTGTCACCTCCCCTTAAAGACTGATCATCTATAGATTAACCAGTGGTGGAAAAAAGTACTCAAATTCTTTACTTCTTAAGTAAAAGTACCAATACTGCAATATAGAAGTACTCTGTTACAAGTAAAAGTCCAGAATTCAAAATGTACTTGAGTTAAAGTACACAAGTATTGGCATCAAAAGTACTTAAAGTACCAAAAGTAAAAGTACTAAAATATTAGAAAATAGCAGATCTACACGCTCACAACACGTCGCGATGCGACACGTTGTGAGCTTGTAGATCGGCTATTTTCAAGCCTATTTTCAAGCCTAGGTATAAAATAGGGCTGAAGTGGTTAATGCATGTTTCATAATAATAACTTGTATTGGAAAAGCAACAAGTAACTAAAGTTTTCAAATCATTGCAGTGAAGTGAAAGTACAATATTTGCCTCTGAGATGTGGTGGGGTAGAAGTAAAAGTATTGGAAATTGGAAATACTCAAGTACAAACACCTCAAAATTGTATAAGTGCGGTACTTAAGTAAATGTAGTAATAGTTACTTTACACCACCGAGATTAACACAGCTGTCACCTCCCCTTACAGTCAGACGCTGATAATCTATAGATTTAACAAAGGCGAATGCAAGTGTGAATGTGCGTCCACTGATAACAGACCCTCTCTCATCCAGCTCTAATCTCTCTCTGTTCAAAATGCAACAGTCATTTAGTTTTTAAAGATTATTTTGGGGCTATTTTGTATTTGATGAGACCGTATGGTGTAGAGCATACGTGGGCAACTGGCGGCCCGAGGGCCACATGCGGCCCCCACCTTCACTTAATGCGGCCGCAGGTTAATATAGGAATACTGATATATCATTGATTTCAGCTGTTCCAATTCCAAACATGCAATCACGACCCGCTTTAATTACTTCAGTCTATACAGTATTATTAGTTTTCATGACTTGTTATGTCCAATGTATTTGTATTTAAGTTCATAAAGTTAATTTAAGTATAACTAAATGCATTTGAAATTAAAGAACATTTTTACTTGCGTTTCCAATTCCAAAGTACTAAAAAATAATTAAGGATTCCTATTCCAAAATAGCAAAAATAGCAGATCTACAAGCTCAAAACGTGTCGCGATGCGACACGTTTTGAGCTTGTAGATCAGCTATTTTTGCTACTTTTGAGTGACATTGACACACTAGAATGACGAATGACGGCATTAATTTAGGCCTAGGCTACACGTACAACGGATATTTTAGCCTCCGTTTAAAAAAACATCCCTGGCCACATGACACAAATATCTATGTCCAAACGTACATCCCTAAAACGAAAACGATTGGCTCCAACAAGCATGCCAGGCCAGTAGGTGGCGGTAAGGGGTAAGTAATACCATAGAATAATGTTATGAGCATGCGCAGTGAGCTGTTTTCCTAGCAGGCGGTAGTAGTGAAGTGAATCAAACCAAACAAACTTTTATTGAATGAACGGGAGAAGTTATGGCTACCAAGAAAAAAAAGTCAAAAACTGATATAAGTTCTTTTGTATGGACCGACGACGAGGTTGAGTTGCTGCTAAGTGTCACCTTACAGTACAAGGCCATGAAAGCCCAAGAAAACGTTGACTGGGAGACGTGTTACACAAAAATGCAGACATAACAGTGGAGTTTGAGGAACAGTATCCTGACACAGAAGCAGCAAATGAAGTTGGTAAAGAGTTTCCTCATTCAAAGAACACGGTGACCAAGTTAATCATCTCGACCAAGCTCAAAAGCATCCGTTTAAAGTACCGTAAGGCTGTTGATGACGGACACCGAAGTGGACACGGTAGGGTGGTGATGATTTACTTCCGAGCTCTGTGCACAGATCTGGGGTGGCTCTCCAGCAACAAGATTCCCACCTCCGAGAATAGAAAATGCTTAAGCATTCGACAATTAAGGTCTAATATTTCTACAATTGCCACAAAACCTGTTTATCCACTCATGTTGTGACATAAACAAGAAGTTGAAGGATAAAATTAAGTCTGAAAATGATGTACCGTGCATGTTCACATCCTCAAAACCACCCTTGGAATCACCGGTACCGTCCTCTCCTGGTTCACATCCTACCTCTCCGACAGACATCATTTCATTTCTATCAATAACTCCAAATCCACCACAACCTCTGTTACCCACGGTGTCCCTCAGGGCTCAGTGCTTGGCCCCCTCCTGTTTATCCTGTACATCCTCCCCCTCGCACAAATCCTCCGCCACCACGGCCTCAGTTTCCACTGCTACGCGGACGACACACAGCTCTATCTCCCCTCCAAAACCATCACTGCCACCACCATCTCCACCCTCACCTCCTGTTTGACTGACATAAAGTCCTGGATGCAAAAAAACTTCCTTAAACTCAACTGCAATAAATCAGAAATTCTCATCATCGGACCTGATGCCCTCACCCGCCCCACTCATAACTTCTCCCTCAATATCGACGGCTGCACCACCAAAGTCCGAAACCTTGGTGTCATCCTGGATCCCACCCTCTCATTCCAATCCCACGTCAATCACATCACAAAAACAGCCTTCTACCACCTCAGAAATATCGCCCGCCTCCGTCCCACTCTATCCCAAACTGCTGCAGAAACACTCATCCACGCATTCATCACTTCCAGACTCGACTACTGCAATAGTCTCCTCTACGGTGCCACTGCAAAAAATATCAAAAAACTCCAATATGTCCAAAACTCTGCTGCCCGCCTCCTCACCAGAACCAGATCCAGAGACCACATCACCCCAGTACTCCATGACCTTCATTGGCTCCCAGTAAAACATAGAATAGACTTCAAAATACTCATCACCACCTACAAAGCCCTCAATAACCTGGCCCCCTGCTACCTCTCTGACCTCCTCCAACGCCACGCAACCTCCCGCTCCCTCAGGTCTGGCGACGCAAACCTCCTGGACTTCCCCAAAAAAATAAAAAAACGCACCTGGGGTGACAGGGCATTTTCAGTTGCGGCCCCCACCCTTTGGAATCCACTCCCACCCCACATCAAAGCTGCCCCCACTCTTGCCGTTTTCAAAGCCTCCCTCAAAACCCACCTCTTTAGACTCGCCTTCCCTGCCCAGACCTAACCAAACCTCACTTTCGTCCTCTATGACAAGTCTTAGCCTTTTGATGTTTTCTTTTCTTTTGTTTTCTTTTTCTCCTAATATTTTTTTTTTAAGCTGTTTTGTAAAGCGACTTTGGGTACTAGAAAAGCGCTATATAAGTCTGATGTATTATTATTATTATTATTATTATGTATACTACTATATTACTTTTTATTTAAAAAAATAATCTTGGGACAAAATGGCCAATTTTACATTGAGGTGCCCAGATGTCCCTAGTGCCCACCTATCCTGTATCCGTTGTACACATACACACACATTAACTATGGAATAGAATAGGCTATTTTGTAGATACATATTGCTCTTTATTGGTTGATTTTACAGTTATAGGCTAGCTAGAGAACAGGCTAGTTTGTAGCTGCCAATTGTAGTTCTGTCTGCTTGTTATTAAAAATATTTTCCATTTGTAAGTTAAGTATTCTATTCTTCTATTCAAGGCCAAACTAAAGGGCTACAGATACGACAAGCTGTCGCGGTGGACAATCCGGCCCAAGAAGACCTGGAACTGAAGAGGAGTATGCTGAATTTCATGGAAAAAGCAGAAACACAAAACATGGATAATCTCAACACAATCACCTCAAACATTGCACAGCTCACATCCTCTATCACTGATGGATTTCATCTTTTGACCCAAAAGATGCAGCCACCTACTCAGCCACCATTACACACACATGCACAACCCTACATCCCTACATACACACACACACCTCCTCAACCAAATACCACACCACAACATGCTCAGTTCTTCAACAACACAATTCACTCATATTTCGGTTGAGTGAATGAGTACAGAGTACTAAATTACTGCATTAAAAATACATGCAAAAAAACTAAAACATGTCTTTCTCTAAGCTTCGTGATGTCAGAGTCGCCCTCAAGTTTGCCAATAATCCTGGCTCTGCTGGTGAGCGCAATCTTTGCTTTGTGAATAGTCCTGTCCAGGGCCTAATGGCTTTGTCAGCTACCAAGCTTCCTTCAGCTGGATGATTCCGATCTGGTCAATAAGCCTGTCACTAAGGAATTTAAGACAGTCCTTCAGACTAATAGCACTCCACAAATGCAGTTGTATACAACGTAAGTTCAGGAGTGGAGACCTCCCTCTGCTTAACACGGCCCCCGCTTCACACGCCCCTTCCGGCACAGCGCCGCACCCCGCTCACCCCCGGCACCGGCCCCCACGCCAGCGCACGCCCCCCCCCCCCCCCCCTCGTCTCCTTCCCCCGCACAGCGGTCTCGCCGTCACACCTGTCACAACCTCCTATCAGCAGTGCACGACCCCAAGGCAGTTGACACCCTCATCGCCAAGGAGGTCAAGGAGGGGTTCATGATGGGGCCCTTCAAAACACCTCCCTTCCCTGTGTTCCGCATTAGCCCCATTGGCATTGCAACCAGGAAGTATTCAGGGAAGAAGCGCCTCATCGTAGACCTCTCCTCACCCCACAACACACCCACCCCCAGCATCAATATCCTCATTCCCAGTCACGATTTCTCCATGCACTATTCCACCGTCACTCACGCCATCAACCTCATCCACCTCACCGGCCGCGGATATCTATTATCCAAAGCCGACATCACCAGTGCGTTTAAAGTCCTCCCCATTCACCCCGACTTCTGGCCCTTCTTCGGAGTCTGTTGGAAGGGCAACTACTACTTCGGGTTACATGTCGGCTTTCCGACATGTCGCCTTTCCGACGGTTACTAACCCTATACCTAAACCTAACCCTAACCGCACGCGGAAGCCACGTAGTCGGAGTGGTGGGATGTCGGAATGGAAGGCAGTTCCCAATACTTCGCCGTCCGCTTGACCTTCGGTTGCAAGAGTAGTCGCAACATTTTCAACTCCCTGTCAGAAGCACTATGCTGGATCCTCACAAACAACCATCCCATACCCCACCTCGTACACCTCCTGGACGACTTCCTCCTAGTCGAGCCGGTTCCTTCCCGACGCCACCCACTCACCTCCGACCTGCTCCTCAGCTGCCTGGTCACCCTCCGTTCCGGCTACCACTCCCCCCTGATCGACCTCACCCTTGAATGCATGCTCCTGCTCGCATTCTTCGGGTTCCTACGCTGCTCCGAGTTCACGTCCTCCTCCTCCCAATACAACCCCTCACGTCACCCTAGCCTCTCCGACCTCGCTTTCCATTCCACCGATTCCCTCACCTTCACTCTCAGGTGTAGCAAAACCGACCAGCTAGGGCGTACCTCAGTCATCCACCTTTTCAAAACCGGTACTCCACTCAGTCCCTACGAACCCATTTCACGTTACGTCGCCATCTCTCGACGCCTCACCACTAGACCCCCTGTTTACCACAGAGACCGGTACCATAGCCACTCGCTTCTCGTTCCACCGCCACTTCCGCCAAATTCTAACCCTGTCCGGCCTTCCTTCCCAGCTCTACTCGGGCCACTCCCTCCGCATCGGTGCCGCTTCCACCGCCTCCAAACAGGGTTTCTCGGACCACCTGATCCGCATCCTCCCAGGCCTACCACTCCTACATTAGGAGTAACATCTAGGACGTTCGAAATGCCCATCTCCACCTGGGTCAAATGTAACCTGTCGCTCCGTTTCCCCCCGATGGGGGTCCCCACACTCGCTCCCCCTCCGTCCCTAGACTATCCGCTTTCCATCTCCTTGCTCTTTGGGGGCAGTATACCAAGCGAAGGCGACGCTACCTGATCGAGCCCCGGTGGGGCTCGATCCGAGACATACTCCAAGACATACTCCCCCCACCCTGGGTCTCGCCCTACCCGGGTTCCACATCCACACACATCCACCCATTTTCGTTCAATAAAATCTGTTAACTTAAGCAGAAGGTGTGGTCTCTTACTAGTGAAATGCAGTTGTATACAACGTAAGTTCAGGAGTGGAGACCTCCCTCTGCTTAACACGGCAACTCCCCGCTCGCCATCACCTTATCACCTACACCTGCCTTCCATTATCAGCCAGCCAATCTCACGTCACAATCACCTCAGTAGATGAGCTTAATTCAGCTGCGAACCTTTGCTCCATGTTCCTACTACTTACGTGGTCTCGAACGCTCCCCCCGTCCACCACAACTACCTCCGCTACCTGATCGAGCCCCGGTGGCCGTCCGCTCCCGAGACATACTCCCCCCACCCTGAGTCTCGCCCTAGCCGGGTTCCACATCCACACACATCCACCCATTTTCGTTCAATAAAATCTGTTAACTTAAGCAGAAGGTGTGGTCTCTTACTAGTGAACATCCTGCTCAGTTCTCCCACAACCCTCCATCCCTACCTAACCGATCACACACATCTCCTCAACCAAATAGCACTCCACAACATCCTGCTCAGTTCTCCTACAGGCAGGCTCTGTTCCAAGATGACATGAATGACCCATTTGAAAAGGTGTAATATTGTTTCAGTTAGGCTTGCATTGTTACAGCCTAATGCAGGGGTCTTCAACAGGGGGTCCGGGACCCCTAGGGGGTCCTCAGAGTTACTACAGGGGGTCCGCCAAATCTTTGTGTGATATGATTTTTTTTTTACCGTAACCACTTGAACCTTAGCATCCCTTATCTGAGGAGAACTTTAGGCAAAAATAGCCGATCTACAAGCTCACAACGCCTCGCAGCGCGAGGCGTTGTGAGCTATTCTGCTATTCTGCTAGATCTGCTATTTTTGGCTAAGAGGTGTTTGGTGTAGAGGGGAAAAAGAGCAGACCAAGTAAACAAAAAAAGTTGAATCTGCAACACAATTTTATACAATTTAGAGGGGGTCTCTGCTTCATCTCTCTCTCAGCTAGGGGGTCCCTGGCCTGAAAACATTGAAGACCCCTGGCCTAATGTTCAATTTAAGCCTCAATTCTCATTTCAGGTGATATTGCACTGAAGGCGTACTTTATGTTTAGGTTTTTGGCATAGCTGTTGCACATAAGACCACATTGAATGTATAGAGTTTATTTATCCTATGTGGATGGATGTAGGCTACTTGAGAGTTAACTGTTATTTTAAGTTATATTGCACTAAATGCCTTTTTACAGTTGTTGCATTTTTATTACCTCTGTTGCACATAACACAGTAGGCCTATAAGCTACACACATGACAGTATACAGCTACACACATGATTAAAAAATGCAAGGTTTTGCAATGTCAAATTCAGTTTATTTCATTTAAATTGCCAATATGTTGGCTTGTCATTGTCTGCAGAACTGTATGTTTTTCTGTTCTAAGAGGTTACAAGAAAAACAATTATTACAGTCACATCTGTGTGAAAACATGCATCAGAAAAGAAATAAACAGACATGTAACATTCAGCGTTTACAGTTTTGTTGCCTCACTGTTATGTTCCAAATAAGACCAGAATTGACAGTAAAACTACACTATCTTTACACAAAATTTAGATTTTTGAATGACGTCATGTCTGTTAGAACATTGGTTCTCAAAGTGGGGTATGGGGAGTTCCAGGGGATGCACAGCTAAATGATAGATAGTTGGGAACCAAATGGACCCTAATGAATCTGTAACTCAGAGAGAATGTACACATGGTTCCATTTGTACACACATTTAAATTAATATTGGTTTCTGCGGGCGGGCAGGCAGGCAGGCACGCACGCACGCACGCACGCACGCACACACACACACAAACACATACGAGAGACGATGTGCGTCGAGGCAATTACGAGAAGTTAAACTTTTTACCGCGGCTTTGCAATGCACGAGGCATGGCTTTAATTGGTCACAGCTGTAAGCTTAATCACAGACTTAATCTCGGCCTGATTCAGTTTGTCTCGTTATTACGAAATCAACTCTTTTCAGTAGGCTACATGTGTTTGGAAGTTAAACTTTTTACCGCGGCTTTGCAATGCGCGAGGCATGTCTTTAATTGGTCCCAGCTGTAAGGTTAATCACGGACTTAATCTTGGATTCAGTTTGTCTCGTTATTACGTAATCAACTCTTTTCAGTAGGCTACGTGTGTTTGGTTGTAAAATGCCGTTTGAAATGGGTTTCATTCATTACATAGCACACTGTCTGTAGTCTACTCCTCCGCCCCACTCCAGTTCTGTTGAATCCCAGTACTGCGTCGTATTAACTGGGTTATTGTGCCATTTGATCGGCACCAATTGGTGTTGGGAGTCTGGGACAGGCCCGGGTGAGATTTCACTGGCGCTCCTGGAGCAAGTGCTGTTCTGTGGCCCAAGACATCCACCACTTCAATTTCTACTTGCTGAAGGTCAAAATATACTTGATCCACATTTGGTTCCAGTTTTGAGCCACGATTACATAATTTTAACTCCGCTGTTTATTAATATCTTAGTTGCCACCGTTTAGCTTGTTGTGATCCGTTGTGATCGCGGCAAAAACGCTCGCCCCAGAACACAGTCGCCTCGGGGCAAATTCCTCCGGTATTCACCTGGTATTCCTAAACGTAACCTCAGTAAAATATGTAAAAACCTAACCTTATTCCTAAACGTAACCTCAGTAAAACTATGCCTAACCCTAAACTTCTTTCCAAGCTCATGCCTCCTTCAATGCATGAGAGCCAACTGACCTTCTTATCACCTGACAGGGGAGAGTTTTCCCGGTTGGACGTAGCGCATGGAAGGAACACGTTATTCCAACCAGTTCCCTTCTCCTCCATCAGGCGCCCCGGCCGGCTAGGGGGAGGCAGTATTGTGACATGGATTACTGCATGTTTTTGTGAGGGTACCTACCCTAGGAGACACGGGGAGAACATGCAAACTCCACACAGAAAGGCCCTTTCGCCAACCCCACCTAGGGTATGGGCACTGATGACGCGGAGGAGAGGACACGCCCCCAGCGCCCACAGCGTCCCCTGTGGGAATCGAATCCAGGACCTTCTAGCTGTGAGGCGACCCTAAACTTATTTCTAACCTTATCCTCAGTAAAACAAATACAAGAATACAAGCACCGCTGGTCCGCCAAAAAAATGGGGATGAGCATGTTTTGGGGGCGAGTGTTCCGGTTACCATCGCGGCCGCATCACCGACACAAAGCCAACATAGCAAAACCTGTTTTAAAATCCCATTTCCATGATATCATGGTAAAGTTATAAATAATTCATAGAAGTATTTTGATAGTAGCCTACTATATGTTTTGATATTATTTTCTATCTCAGTCCCCACTTCTTTTTTTTTGTTTGGGAGCGTACCACCAGAGGGGGCCTCGCGTAGGCTACCACAATTTGAAAACCACTGATGTAGACATTCACACTGTCTGGAGTGAGTGGATCAACACAGGCTATGTGACCCATGTGTAGCCTGGGTATAGTGTGTGAGAGGGACATCAATTGATGAGATGGAATTAGCAGGAGGTTCATTCTAGTTGTAACGATTCATCACATGCTCAGACTGATAAACTAGCAGAGTGCACTACAGCTATTAAAATAAACACACTACGGGCGTGGACACACACCCACACACCAAACCATCATCCTTTCATGTCCCTCCATCTCTGCCTGCCTCGAGCACACTCGTTTTATTCCTCCCATCCGTCCCACATCGGTCTGACTCTGTGTCTGATTGCAGACCTGAGAGAGAGAGAGAGAGAGAGAGAGAGAGAGAGAGAGAGAGAGAGAGAGAGAGAGAGAGAGAGGGGGGGGGAGAGTAGGATAGATAAATGATGCCAACTGCATTTTCTTACTTCATACTTTTCATTCCTGGCAATCAGGATCAAGTCAAACACAAGTCAGTAGTGTTTTCCAAAAGCCTGCAGTCCCTCTGGCAGAGCCCTCAAATCCTGCTAGCTTACTGAACCAAAAATACCACTCTGCCGCCCACTTGCTGTCAATCAACCCTCCCGCCTGCAACAGGGTCACACATGTCATTGTTTTATCTTCTCAGTGAGTTGTTTGTACACACAAGCACAGTGCCAGTGAAATACACAAGACAAAAATACATACAATACAAGTCTAAGAGCATTGTTCAATAAAATCACTTTAAGAAAAAAAACCTAGAGCATATCCTGTGGGAAATTATGCTGAGACACAGTGGGAAAGCTGAGCGGGAGGACAGTGTAGGAGAGACAGACAGTAGGACAGGTGAGAGAAAGACAGCTGTCCTACTGTCTGTCTCTCCTAAACTGAGAGGAAGACAGTGTAGGAGAGAAAGACGGTAGGAAAGCTGAGAGGGAGACAGTGATTCGCTTGACAGTGATCGAGTGATTCGATGTTATACAATTGGAAAGAAATGCATATATATTTGCGTGCACATAGCCGATCAGCTCAGTGCTAGTTGAAATACTGTAGACATAAGAAAATATTTCACCGGAATTAAAACATGTTTTTGTTACTCCACAGTGCCCTCTACAGATCTGGTCAATGGAATTTTCCTATTGACCAGATTCTTCCTTCCGGTGAAATATTTTATTTTCTGTCTAAAAAGTGTATTTTAGACGTGAGGTGGGGGGCTCACAGTGTTCCCACTTAGTAGAGTAGGCTTTCAACTCCATAAAACCGTCTTTGTTTTGGTGGTGATTTTTACTACAGACGAGAGGCTGCGCTACCACAGTGCGAGGGGAAAGAATCGAAAGTACCATAGCGTTAAGGACGCTATGGACCAGAGCTAGACAGGGATAACTTTGTGAGTGTCTGGTAGGCTACAGCTCTTGTGTCCTCTGCTAAGCGATTAACCCTTTCACACTCCATGGCTTTTCTCGAGTAGCCTAATGTTATGCAAAGCAGCCAGGTTGAGGCCATTGTTTAAGGTGTTAAAGACGGCTTGCCGCTGACGGTCCGTGCTCGCGCGTGCATGTGGAGTTCCCAGCCCCCATAGTAGCTTCAGAGCCAAGGTCATAACAAGCAGATCAAATATAACTCATAAGTCTCTAAACGCTGTTGAACTTACTCCTGCACACTGTGAATGCACTTTAGACCACTTTACTTCAGTGGATCTTGAAATGATCAGTAAAGTGGTAACATGATTCTAATCCTGCTCCCTCGATCCTATCCCCACCACCTTTTTTAAAACCGTTTTTAACTGTCTGTCTGGTGAGCTATTAGATTTGGTCAATCATTTCCTGCTCACAGGCATATTCCCCAAATCACTAAAAACTGCCATAGTCAAACCAATCCTCAAAAAGAGTAAACTGGATTGTCTGCTCCTCAATTATCAACCCATATCAAATCTTCCTTTCTTAAGTAAGATTTAAGAGAAACTGGTTTTAATCAACTACACAAATTCCTAAGTAACAACAATGTGCTTGAGTTATTTTAGTCTAGTTTTAGAGGGAACCATAGCACAGAGACGTCTCTAGACTTCTCTCTCTGCTATATAAGGCTAGCTTTTAAAAATGTAGTTTGAAGTTTTTCAAAGTATTTTAATGGTAGAGGAAAGATAATTTAAAACTTTCCTAAGTAAATGCTTTTACAAAATGCTTTTGAATGCCTTTGTGATCACTTTGTTTATGGGACTAAAACTTTAAATCATTAGCAGTAGACCGTTCTTCCCTCCTCCATCCGGATGTCTTCTGCAAGTTAAAATACAGATTTTTAACACTTGAAGACATATAAACATGCATAGGCAGTTTGTGTCACGGTGTGAGGCAGGAGATGGTGAACCGAAACGCAGAATAGAAAGGCTGAGGGAGGACAGGTGAAGTGCATAACAATTGAATGACAAAAACTGGGGACACACAAAGCATGGAAAACAAACTGGAAGACTACACTATGAGTCAAACAGAACACCATCTAGTAGCTGACAGGAATCAAAATAACTGAGGGTTTATATACACACAGGTATAACCAGACACAGGTGAACACATCTGACAATCAACACAAGGATTGGCTAGGGGACTAACAGGACACAGGTGGAGATAACTAATAATCACAGGAAGGTGAGACAACGCAGGTAACAGTAACTAAATAAAACAGGGAACGCTACAAGAACATACTTCAAAATAAAGGTACACAACAATATAACATTACAGTTCAGGACAGTTTGATTGTTTTTACATTTTCAATTCTGTGACATCACAGAATTAAATGTCAGTTCTTCTTTGGACTACAGTGGACTACAGCCTGTGTTTCCTGTAGTCCCAGTCAATCAGGCCCCATGCCTGGTCCAGAATGTGTCTCCAAGTTGGACTACACACATTTTAGTTCAGCCTCTACCACCAACTTTAGAATGTAATGTAATATATGTGTGTTTGAATATCTCTCGTTATGTAAGAAGGTTATTTCAGACCATGGGGACATCCATATCACAATAAAAAACACGACAATAAAAAAAATATATATATAGCATATTTGCTTGAACATACAATTTCCAATGCTTCCAATGATGTCCTTATCATCAGATAGGTCATTGTCTCCGCCAGGCCGTAAGGCATGGCGAGAGAGTATGTTTTGCACCATGTCCGTCCGTCCATCCGTCTGTCTGTCTGTCCGTCTGTGAACAGCTAATCTCTGGCACCATTGAATTGATCGCAACGAAACTGTGCACACACACTCCCTGGATGCCAATTCAGAACCTCTGCCCCAAATGTTTCACATGGGCCTGTTATAGCGCAACCAGGAGGCCGCTTTTTGCAAAACATATTTTTTGACAGTACTCCTACAGATTTTGGCCAAACGTCACACGAATCGTTACACAGTATCTCTAAAGTTTGCAGGAGTGGCCTAGCCTGGCTCCAGCCCGTGAATCGCTAGCCACGCACATTAAAAAAATATGTTCAGGCGATTCTGGTCTGGTGACGCTCTCATAGGAGGTCTCAGCCTCGGTTGAAAATCTGTACGACGAATCGGGATCGGGATAATCCAGTATGAACCAATCGCCAAAGAGTCTTTGAAAAAAAAAACTTTGGGCACGCCCCCATCTCAGCAATCGGCTGCATTGAGAGGGCTTTCAGACTGAATAATGGAGTGAAACGAAATGAAAATTCAGGCTGAGTGTCAGGCTAGGAGTGGCCCGTTTTGAACAAAATGTTGCAAATCATGAACGCAGCGTCCGATTGCGGTGAAACTTTGCACGCACATATTCGCACTACGTTGAGGCCACAAATGCCACCCTTTCAACATTGCCCTATTATAGCGCCACCAGGAGGCCGATTTTTGCAAAACATTGCTGGCCCACACTAGCCTACCTGACCTGGCGGAGACCTGTGCTCCGAGGAGCACTTTTTCTAGTTTGAGATGATATGGCTCAAAGATTCAGGCAAAAAGATAACACATGAACGTCCTGGGGACTGCTACCCAGCAATGCTGCTGACAGCTGACATGATGTTGGAATACTTTGTAGATTTAAATGTTTTTAAATGCATCGGTCACACAAGGTAGGCTATTGGAATTGACGACTAGACATAATCACAGACCACATATTACTGGGCAGGAGCAAAATTGATAAACATTTATTTTACTCCATTCATTTTGATTTCCACACATAGGCTAAGCCCTATAATGTTTCAAGAGTGTGTGTGATCAGTGCTTCTCTTCGGCTAAGTTCCAGGTTTGGTTTGCATAATGAATACACAACCACACAGTATTCCATTACAAGCCAACCTCCACTGTTTGATGGCAATCATCAAGTCACTTATTCAGGTCAAGAAGCACAACTAACATCGACCGTTCCATGGATTCATCTTTCATGTAGATTAAACAGCCCGAGTCAGACATGAAAGATATGAACCACTTTCAGTGTCGTTTTCATGAATTATCGTTAATCTTTTATGGAGGTAAACAACACAGACACTGATGGTCACTGAGGTGGAGAGAGACAGAGAAAGAGAGACAGAGACAGAGAGAGACACAGAGAGAGAGAGAGAGAGAGAGAGAGAGAGAGAGAGAGAGAGAGAGAAATGGACAGTGAAAGGTCAGCACGGAATAGACAAGCAGAAAAAGCGAGGTAGAGAGACAAATGGATGGAGAGGGAAATGGAAAGTGTGGTGAGGGTTGGTGTGCATGCATTAGAGTTCTCAAACTCTGCCCGAACCCAACCTTACCCGACCTGTATGGTAAATAGTCGGGCCGGGCCGAGTCTCGGGAAACTGCCAAATCTCTGTGGAGGTTCATTCCTCCTGTCTTCGTGTACCTGCATTTGAGTGAACCCATTGACCAATCGCTGACATCTACAGCAGTGCAGCTGTACAGATGTAATGTGAATAAAGGTTCTTAGCTGAATGCAGCCTCACATAACCCTGGCACACTGTTTGACACAGAGTCATAAGTAGAGGAAAGCAATGCATGTATCTTTGTTCAACACAACTCCCTGTATGTAAGATAACACAATCATTTAATAGAGTCCTAAACTATGTAGAGATAAGTGAGATTTGGGTAGGGTTCATAGCAGCAGCAAGCAGTCCTGCAAATCTGCTGTTATCTAAAGAGAGTTAGTACTTTATTAGCGCCTGACACACACACATGCGCACTCACTCACTCACTCACTCACTCACTCACACACATTCACAAGCACTCATCAAGTCCATAGGTCCAAAAATGTAAAAATAAATATCGCAATGAAATGAATAAAATCCACAATGAAACAAATAAAAAACACAATGATATAAATAAAAAATACAATTAAATAAATAAAAAAGTACAATTAAATTAATAAATAAATTAAATTTTTACTGCATTGTGTTTTCATTTAATTGCGTTTATTATTCATTTCATTGTGACTTTTTTTATTTCATCTTAATATTTCTTTAATGGTTCTTTTTCATTTCATGCTCTCTTTTCATAATAATGGCTTCTTTAACAGGATAATGGTTTGACATTGCAGTCTGTCAATCAACACAAACAGGGTGGGGACATGGGCGGGGTCAGCTTTTTACACTCATTCAGACCAAAGCAACAGATCGCTGAGAAGCCGATTACATTAGTCCTTTCATCCCAAATTTCCCATAATAAGAATGTTCATTCTCTGATACCGATATACAGGTGTTCAACCTAGTGGGGTACAGATTTAACCTTCAGAGCTGCTGTAAGTAATGTTTATAGCATCTGCAGATACACTGGACTCACACCAAAGGACCCCCTCCACAATTTTGTGCAAACTTCCGTGGACCCCCTGCCCCATCACAAATTCATTCATATTCATTATTAAACACCCAAATAATTGTAATAACCTAAATTGTAAGAGCAATCTACACTGCTGACTGCTGTTGACACACACACACACACACACACACACACACACACACACACACACACACACACACACACACACACACACACACACACACACACACACACACACACACACACACACACACACACACACACACACACACACACACACACACACACCTCGTTGACCCAATGTTGCCATGTCTGCTTATTATAAGCGACTTTGGGCTTATTCTTCTGTATAGTTGCTTGTAAACAAACAAGCAATTTTTTATTGGTGGTTGCGGTTTTATTTGGTCTTGTTTCTAACGTGTAGTTGCTTATTTGGGCCAATTATTATTTAAACCAGTGATTCTCAAATATATATTGTAGATCTGCTATTTTCATATCATGTGGCCTAGTCGATTCTTTTGGGCTTGTTTTCATAGACCTGGTTACTTATTTCTCTCACAAAATCTGGCAACCGCTTGTGTCACGCTACAATGCTATGAAACTAGCATTGTAGCCCAGTGGTACTACAGGCAAAACGTAGTAAACGTCCGTCGGGCTGACGGTGAATGTCGACTGAACGGACGGAACAACTGGAGCCGTAAGTGACGGAGGGGGAGTAAAAAACGACAACGCAAGGAGCGCCGGCGCTCGTTACGTATCCTTACGTCCGACTATGAATGATACTTTAGTGTTCTCTCTCTCAAACCATGATCTGTTTACCAAATGAGGGACAAAAAACATTATCAAATGAAATAAGTAGGCTATCATCTTTGTGAGGGAGGAATTTGTGGGGGGGGGGGGGCCTCAGGCTCCTATGCTTACAGACAGACCAAAGTAATCCAGAGCAAGGGATTACCCAATCAGCAAATAGGTCCCGCCCCATTCCTGTTGATTGACAGACTGCGAAGTCAAACCATTATCCTGTTAAAGAAGCCATTATTATGAAAAGACAGCATGAAATGAAAACAAACCATTAAATATTAAATTAAAACATAATAGGGTAAAAAAAATACATTTATTTATTTAATTGTATTTTTTATGTATTTAATTGTATTTTTTATTTATATCATTGTGTTTTTTTATTTATTTCACTGTGGATTTCATTTATTTCATTGTAGCATTTATTTTTAAATGTTTTGGACCTATGGACTTCCATAGTGTGTGTGTGTGTGTGTGTGTGTGTGTGTGTGTGTGTGTGTGTGTGTGTGTGTGTGTGTGTGTGTGTGTGTGTGTGTGTGTGTGTGTGCACGCGACCCAGCTTAGACTTTGTGCCCCCCCAGTCCAGATTGGCCAGTAGTACCCTACCCCACCATTATTTTAATATTTTTGTATTAAATATATATGGTGTTAAAGTAATGCTAGGTAACTTTTTCAATAAAACTAAAGTTAAATTGTATATCTTTTGTGAGTGGCAAATGTTTCACAACACCCACTACATGAATTTCATCCCCGAAAGCCTTTTATTTATATATTTTCTATTGAACGTTGTCTGGGTTGACTGTCCCGCGAAAATGACGTCATCTGGCCGGAAAATGGAAGCGGAAATGCAACGGTTTCCTGTTTGGCCAGGAACTACTGCACCGGTTTCCTGTTTGGCCAGGAACTACCGCGCTAATAACAAAAAGGAAACTCACGCTGATTTTAAGAGATTGTATGATTTGAAGAACGAAAAAAAAAACAGAAAAAGAAAACACAGCTCACGGTAACTAAAGCTCCACTGGCTAAGAGAAACGATCCACAGATCGTATAAAACAATTAAAAGAACCCTTTTTGAAACGCTTCCGTCTTCCGGTGAAAACGAATGGAATTCTGGGTAACGCAGTAATAAACGAAAGGCCTGCAGTGATGGTAATGACCAGCAGAGGCTGCTAAAAATCGTTTTTTTGAAATTTGCACTGTACAACTTTAAATATATATGTTATTTGTATGTTATTTGTGATTATTATAAATGTGTGACCAAATTTGACTGGGAGACAGTCATCTAGCATTTTTTCATTTTCATTTTTTCATGTCATATGAAAGCAGGGAATCGTAGCAAAATAATGATATATTGGTTAATAAGATTGAGTGAATAGTTTTGAAACTACAGCTTATAGAACTGAAGTCAACTTAAAACTCTTCAGTAGAGAAAAGACCAGTTGAATGGATCTCATTCAGAGATAGTACTACAGGGCTATCAATCCCATCATGCATAGCGGGATTTACTTTGTTTAGACGGTTAGGGTTAAGCTCTCTTTGTCATGTATACTCTCTAAGACCAAGCATTTGCCACTGCCCCCTGCTGGAACCGGCTGGTTCCAATGTGCAGGAGGACTTAACAAAGATACCTTTTCACAACAGTTTTAACAAAATATGATTGTTTATACACCTTTATTTGACATTTACATTAGACTCAAGCCAACAGACTAGTGATATCTTTCAAAATGATCGGGTAGAAATAGCGGATTTTACCGCGATTTCGCGATGTTTGGATGGAAACTGTGGATTTGGTTAGCTACTGTAGCAAATGCTAGCTCTAACTTTATATTTTACTACATGTTTATGCATTTATTTCATATTTACATGTCGATTTAAGCTCTGAAATTTCTGTCAGACATATACTCTAGTATGTGAAGAGTCTAACTGAGCTATAAACTATAAAATTTCGTTCAGCATGTAGGGGTAATGTTGATACAACTTTCACCTTGAAGGGATATCACAATTAGAAGCATGCAACATAATCAAATAAAGGCTTAAATAAACATGCTCTCTCTAAAGAGCATTTGATGTGTGCCAAGATCTGGAGGGAGCGAGAAAGACGCACACAGACTGAAATTTTAACCCTGATTAATACTGAACAGTTGGATAGAAATCAATACTACATGTCCTCCCTCATAGACATAGTTGAATTTCTAGCATCAAATCAGATGTCATTGCGAGCAGAAACTGCGCTTTCCTGGCTAAGAATTTAGTTCTGCCATTCACCTTACTAATGGTCTTAAGAGCCATGGTTTCATCACCCAGGCTGCGATCTAGCAGACAACCGAGGTAGTTGACCGAGGATTTAGCCGGAAAGGACTGGCCCCCAAGAGTGATACTGGGTGAGGCCAGTTTGTGCAACCTAGGCTGAGAACAAAATGAAATATAATTCAGTTTTGGCCATATGAAGGGATAATGTATTGACATAGGAATACTAAAATTAAATGTTTTTAAATGCATCCGTCAAACAATGTATTGGAATTGACGACTATAGACTTAATCACAGACCCAACATTCCTGGGCAGGAGTGAGATTAACTGATAAACATTTATTTTACTCCATTTGTTTTGATTTGCACATATAAGCCCTAATGTTTCAAGTGTGTATGTGATCAGAATGCTTCTCTTCAGCTAACATAATAGCTCACAGTTCCAGGTTTGGTTTTGCATCATGAATACACAACCACACTGCCATTATTCCATTACAAGCCAACCTCCATCGTTTGATGGCAAATCATTTATTCAGGTCAAGAAACACAACTAACATCGACCGTTCCATGGATTCATCTTTCATGTTGATTAAGCGGCCCGAGTCAGACAGGAAAAATATTAACCACTTGCAGCAGTCCTTTCATGAATAATCGTTAATCTTTTATGGACAACACAGACACTAATGGCCACTGAGGTGGAAAGAGAGAGAGAGAGAGAGAGAGAGAGAGAGAGAGAGAGAGAGAGAGAGAGAGAGAGAGAGATGGAAGTAGAAAAAGAGAAATGAGAGGTCAGCACAGAATAGACAAGAGCAGAAAAAGGGGTAGAGAGACAAATGAGAGGAGAGGAAAATGGACAGAATGTCATTTTACAGCTAAAGAATATTTTTGAAAACATTTGAGGTGATACATTGACAATGCGTTGACATAATAAAATGTGTTACTGATGATGTTACTATATTATTGATTCATATTTGATCAACACTTTTTGTAGTCAATGTGTAACCAATGTTTTGTCAGGGTTTAGTTTGAAGAACATTTTGTCACATCCAGTCCTTTATAATTGTTCAACATTGTTGCAAGGTGTAGCTTACTAGGGTCAGTAACTGAGTGTAATCCACATAATGGTGGTACGAAACAACGTGATGACGCTGAAGGAAGCGGAAAGAAGGGGTAGGATCAAATAAGTTTTATACTTCAACCTACTTCTTTTTGAACATGTAAAATTATAGTTTGTTGTTGCCTGAGAGGCTGTATTGCAATTTTTTGCATTATTTTTTTATTGTTGTTATATATTTTTTTTTAAACATGTTCAAAATAAAAGATTTCATTCATTCATAGACCACCGGTCCGTGTACGTTCTGGCAGTTGGATTTTCTTTTGAAAACCACAAACAGAAAACCGCCCGTTGCGCTCGTTTTTCATTTTTCATTTTTCATTTAGGGTCGTGTCGGTTCTTTCGCTCCCGTTCGCTCCCGTGTTTCATTTTTCATTCTTCATTTTAACACAAGTTACGTTCGTTTCGCTCCCGTCTTTCATTTTTCATTCTTCAATAAAAAATAAAAAATGAAACGTAAGAAAACAGGGTTTTGCTTTTTCATTCTTTCATTTCTCGATCTTAATTTCAAAGATACTGTAAAGACTAGACCAGAAGCGGAAGTAGATTTAGGACTTAAAAATAAAAGTGTGTGTTTGTGTGTGTATATATATATATATATATATATATATATATATATATATATATATATAATTAAATATAATTTTATTATACCGTAGGCTACATGATTTTAACATTACTATGGCTACATCAATGTTAGACAGATGGACATATAGATAGATAGATAGATAGATAGATAATATAAATATATTATAGGCTACTGTCGGCTACACGGTTATAACATAAACATAATTATGATCGGCTATATTATTATATTAGGCTATTAACATTATGCAAGCTGTATATTTACCATGGTTACGTCAAAAAGAAGACAGACAGATCTATATCTGTCTGCCTGTCTGTCTGTCTGTCTGTCTGTCTGTCGGTCGGACGGACGGGCAGATATAGGCCTACGTGATTCTCTTCTTTTCATTTAGACATGCGTTTTTTCATCCTAAATGTGTGTTATATTTATATTATTTGGTTGCAGCATGAAAAATGTATAGCAATATTACGGAATAGGAAAACAGAAAAAAATCTACCTATAGAATTCGAACTTGGAAAGTTGAGTTGAGACTAGCCAGGTTCACATGACATGGTGCCATGTACCCCAGGTTTATCGGCGTGTTCAACTCTCACATGTACATAAACGTTCAGATTTCAAATATAAAGTGCTTACCCCCGAGCCACGGATGTTACAAGGCGATCCGGACCGCGATAAGTACCCATATCTCCCGTATTGTTCTATAAAAAGTATTTTAATCCCATCGCCGGCCATTTTCTTTTTTCTTTTTCTTTTTTTTGTAATGTATCAGAGTGCAATACACCTCCCAACCATTAGTGTCGCATGGTTGAAAGTATTGGAGACAATTTGGAGAAAATGGCCGGCGATCGGATTAAAATGCTTTTTATTTAACATTACGGGAGATAAGGGTACTTATCGCGGTCCGGATCGTGAGGTAACATCCGTGGCTCGGGGGTAAGCACTTTATATATGAAATTTGAACGTTTATGTACATGTGAGAGTTGGCAATGTAAAAAAAAATAGAACACGCCAATAAACCGGGGGGACATGGCACCATGACTGTCTGACAGTCCGGCTTTCCGACATGGCGCCTTTCCGACATGTCGGCAATTCCACATGTCGCCATTTCGACATGTCATCACTTAGACATATTCTTCTAACTGTCAGAGTGGATGTACTTTCCATAGTTTTCAAACGACCCACCATCCCGACTTGACTTTGGCCAAGGGTGAGACCGCCGTTGGGGCCGTCAGCAGCGAAGTTGGGACCTCCATCCACCCTGCGCCATATACCGAGGTGTTCCTCAGCACGAGTGATGCGCGGAGATGCGCAAAGACGCAAAAAAATAAAGAAAAGAAAAAGCATTTGATACCTTCTCTCTCTCCCATTGTTATCTCACTCTCCTATCTCCTACTCTCCAGTTCTTTCCTCCTGGCTGGAATCATCTGGGCTTATGTTAAATGTGTTGCTTATTTGAACAATGATGCACAGCTGCCTTTAATGTAGCCTAATGATATCCCCACTGCAACTTTAGTTTATATTGGAGTGTCCCTTGTAGTGCTGTTGTAGTAGGACTGGACACACTCACTGCTCAGTGTTGCCAACTTAGCAATTTTGTCGCTAGATTTAACTTCTTTCCAGACCCCCCCAGCGACTTATTTAGTGAAAAGCTTCTAGCGACAAATCTAGTTACTTTTTCTGGCCCAAGGGGTCACTCATAATAATTGTAGCATCATATTTTGCGCATTCGGACAGAACAGTTGAGATTTCATTAGACCACATCTCTGGCAATTGTACTTGAATTCTTATAATTTTAATGTGTATATGGTCTGTCAAGTTTATATTTTCATTTGGTATCAGTCATGAATTTATTAGAATTTATATCAAGCCGGATTTTTCCACGTGCGTAATTACGCACGCAAGTGCATGCTGTAACATAGTAATACACAACGTGTACTGTACATATGTAGGCCTAGTAGGCTATAGCTCACTGCAGTAAACATTTTTGGGGGTCTTATTAGGGACCCCCAAACTCCAAGCTCCACCTTAGCGCCGCTAATGGAGCGGTTTCAGAAAAGAAAAAAGAAAAAAGAAAAAAAAATCAACAAATAGCGTATGTATGTTAGTGGTTCATAATATAATAATTTATATCTGCGAAGTGTAGGATTATTATAATTATTATTATATTATAATTGAAGTAAGCGCATCGGTTAGTGTGAGTGAGTGCATTCCCATGGCCCGGGTCTGTCTGTCTGTCTATCTATAGCCTATATCGTGCTGCCAGGCGTTGTGAGCTTGTAGATTGGCTATTTTTGGTCTGTCTGTCTGTCTGTCTGTCTGTCTGTCTGTCTGTCTGCCTGTATTCTTTATTAACAATGATTATTAACACCAGTTTAACAGTGCCCAGTCTTCCTGGTGCCCAAATTTCCCTAGCGACCACTCATATCCACCCATAAGTGCCCACTCTTCCAAGTACCCACATGTCCCTAATGCCCACTCGTCCAAGGTGCCCAGTTATCCCTAGTGCCCAGAATCTTTCCACCTATCTAACTATATAAATGGCGACCAACTTCCGCACCCTCGGTGTCCACACCCCACAGCTCTGTTATCGACTAAACAACGCACCGCCAGACCACATGTCGCCAACTGACTCGCCACGCCGGCCGCGCTGAATTTACGCCTCGCGTAGGGGACATCTCACTGCTCAATACACCTTTTCCACCGCGCAACATAATTAATTCTACTCACCAAATGTCGGACAAAACGGAAGGGGAGGCAGCTTCGTACCGTTTACCGTGCGCACGACCTCATCACCACAACAGCACGCAGCCGCTGCGGGGTTTTTTTTCCTTTTTTTCCAAAATTTTTTTTTGGTCACCATTTTCTCCAGGCACCATTTCTGGTGTAACGTCGGGTGTTTCTTTTCACCAGCCAATCACCTTTCACGTTGCCACGTCCGTTGCCACGTCGCGCTGACGTACGCTAAACAAGCGCTGCCGTGCGCACAATGCAAACGAGCCCAAAGGCGCGCAAAAATCAGCCGACCACTGCTTAGACACAAAGTCAGACCTGGCAACGCAGCCTACGCCAATCATGTGTGAGAGATCTACAAGCTATGGGCCACAGACGCCACCGTATCTTAGCAACAACTACAGCGCTCACTCTCATTGGTCGTGTCACGCTAAGAGCAGTCTCCAGACAATGGCATCGCAGACAGCTTGCTGTTACTGCTGTAGCCATCACAGGCAGTTGCAGCACGACGGACAGGGCGCTGTGATAGCTGCCATGTCGCTAACGTTAACCTGGTTGTCATGCCTGCAGCGGCTGTGCAATCACTTTGTCAACAATGCACGTTCGTGTGGTGAATGTCTATATTGCTGCTCAGTTCGTCCATTGTAGATGGTGTATGTTTGTGTGTCTTCTGGAGAACTATGTAGCTCCACAGCAACTACAGTAACTAACGTAATGGCAGGACCGCCCCGTGCAACGCATCTTAGGCTGCATTATGGTCATGTAGTAATTTCAGATAATTTCGCTCCGATTAGAGCAGTGTTTATCAACCCTTTCACGCCGCCCCCCCCCCCCCCAAATACACGTACTTGATCTGGGACCCCCCCATTCTGTTTGACTCCGTTCCACAAGTAAATATTGTGAAAATAGCCCATCTACAAGCTCGAAACGCCTCACGTTCAGAGGCTTTGTAAGCTTGGAGATCGGCTATTTTCTACATGATTGCCTCTTTCTTACATTCTTTGCCAATGTGGCCCATGTTTTCATAGCATAGTTTATTGACTACTTCTGTTGCAGAAATGGCCATTTCCTTTACTTTCGGTTTTTTATTGTCTCCGCCAGGCCGAAAGGCATGGCGCAAGACTATGTTTCACCCCCTGTCCGTCCGTCTGTGATAGCTAATCTCTCACATCGTTGACTTGATCGCAGCAAAATAACAGCCCGACGTGGAGAGTCAGTGAGAGCTGGATAAACGACGTAAAATGTGTCAAAAGGAGTCTGTACGGCTGTCGATACATGAACACATGACGTCGGTGGGAGAGCAGATATTGTGTCTTTTGGACAAACAGCAGCGTGGTGCTGATGTTTGTTGTGTGAAGCAGCTTAATGTCAGAGTGTTTGTGTTGGAGCGCCTCAGTGCGGCTGCAGAGTTCATGTGCAACCTCTTCCAGAGAGACACAGACACACTAGAAACTCTGCTGGGGAAAAAAAACACTGCTGGGCATTGACTTTCCTATGGACATTGATCTACACACTGCAGCTATATCTGCTACACACACAACATCAAACTACACACTGCAGGTATGATGCAGCGTTTGCATTACAGCCAGCATGCCAGCGTAGTTCCCATATGCTTTCAAGGTGGGCTAAACCATATGGACCCCATGTCAGCAATGTCAGCGGCATCCACTTCAGTCCCAACTGCGATGCCCATGCAGGCTATAAGTAGCTTCTACCTGGCCCTTAGGTGGGCCCCAACTAGCCATGTTTATGTGGGACCAAGGCGGGTCCTAACTGGGTTTGCCCATGCAGGCTTTAACTGGGTTCTACCTGGGCCCTAGGTGTACCCTAACCAACCACAGTGCAGTGCCCATCGCTCCAATTGTTGTGACGTCAGGGCTCTCAATACTGCACATTGGTGGAGGAGGAGGGGCCGCAGGGCGACCGCACACATCGCTGAACCAATGGTAGCCCACGGATGTTTCCTCTGTGGATTTACAATCTGCCCCTCTATGCCACATATCATCCGCACTACAGGGTCTTCACTGACCGAGCCACGGCCCCACTGACCCTCATGACGCTACGCCACTTAAACGTGCGGCAGCATGCGCTGGGTTGCCAGGTTTGCACAGCCTGCGCCAGAAACAAGCAACCACCTTCATGAAAAAAAAAAAAACACCGAAATGGTCCGCAATGTTCCAGGGGTGTCCCTGCGCGTCCCAACACTCCACAGGGGGTCAGTGGACCATCAGGGGGTCCGCGGACCCCCTGTGGACCCCCTGAAACATAAGAAATATTATTTCTTCAAATTTTTTCCTTTTTCGAAAAAACTTTTCCACAGTTTCACTCCGGCGATTTGGGTCCCCCAATATACACACGGCTGGGCCCCGTGCGCGGCTGGGGTTGAGGGGGGCGTAGCCCCCCGAAACTCTAGTACCAGAATAAACCATGGGCCTATTTAGCCCATGCTGCTCATCCCAGCCTGGGTGCACAGTAGGCAAAATTCAGAGCTCTCCTTCTCTCGTAATTCCCCACAAATCTGATATTCTAATTTTACTATAGTGTCAATTCCATTGCCCATCATGGGCAGAGGGCATACGATTGCACTGGTGATCAAGCTTTACCTTGATCATTGATTGAGGTGATTGAGATGACATCATGACATCATGATTTCTCCATGAGTCTTTTACAACTTTGCTTCCGAGGAAAAACAAACAAACAATTAAATAGGTGTGGATGGCTTCAGTCAATGAATCAACAACGGTCGTTAGCTCCCCACTGGGAGATCAGACAAACTTGATGGCCCATTCTCGCACACATCAAAGGTGGTTAGGATCAAAGGCACTTAGTTTGTAGACAGACGCACAAGGCATGTGCATCATCTACATAAGATAGGTTAAACGTGCTTTTATGGATAAGAGAGAGAGAGAGAGAGAGAGAGAGAGAGAGAGAGAGAGAGAGAGAGAGAGAGAGAGAGAGAGAGAGAGAGAGAGAACCAAAACATTCTGGGCACTTATGGGTGGATAAGAGTGGGCGCTAGGGAAATTTGGGCATCAGGAAGACTGGGCACCGGAACTGGTGTTAATAATCATTGTTAATAAAGCAGACAGGCAGACAGACAGACAGACAGACAGACAGACAGACAGACAGACAGACAGACAGACAGACAGACAGACAGACCGACCGACCGAGGCCGTGACACCGAAAATAGCCAATCTACAAGATCACAACGCCTGGCAGCGCGATATACAGACAGACAGACAGACAGACAGACAGACCTGGGCCGTGGGAATGCACTCACTCACACTAACCGATGCGCTTACTTTAATTATAATATAATAATAATAATTATAATAATCCTACACTTCGCAGATATAAATTATTAAGCTCACAATAACAGTTGTTGTGAGCTTGTACTGTATGTATAAAGGCCTACTATGCAAATATTTATCACATATTTAATCACATATTTAAAACCGGGAAAACATCTGTCATTTTAGATGTTACCGTCGGCTATTCAAAAATAGCAGATCTACAAGCTCATAGCACGGCACCAAGTGACGCCTATAAATACATGCAATCAGCAGGACATCGCAGGGACTTGAACCCTGTCCTAGTGAGCCAGGAGTGAACCGTACCAGTGTCTTTTACCTCTTTGACTCATTTACAGGCTCAATAAATCACATATTAACGTTCACACTAATTTATATTTCAACTTTTACCTAGAGACACTCCGATGAGACGTGTTGTGAGCTTGTAGATCGGCTATTTTCACTATTTTAAAATGTTCTTGAAACAAGGACCCCCAAATGAGTCCGTGAGCCAGGACCCCAAATACGGGGTCATCAGTATCATCTGGGGGGAATAATTCTCATAGAGATTTTTGAGTAGGTATACACCCCTAGTGCTAGGAAAAATGTGATAGCCTTGCATCGGTGGTAACTTTCTGTGTGTTATCACTCCGTTAACCACATGCCAAAACAGTTTTCAAAATCCGAATGAAGCATTCTTCTTCAAACTGATGGTTCTCCCTTATTATTGACCCTCTCTCTTTGAAAAATGGTTGGGATAAGGCTCAGACTATATACTGTTCAGAAAGGTTGTTAAAATTAGCATATCTAGATTTATGTTTTCTATTACAGGCAGTGACAACATAGTGACTGTATATGGCATAAGATGTACTTGGGTTTTCATGAAAGATGTAACACAAAGGTTCACTTTGTACTTAACCTAAATATTTTAATAAATAAAATATAGTGTAACTAATGCATAGGCTAAATATATTGTATTTTATCAGACATGAATATCAGTGGGGGGTGGGGTATTACTGATTTACCTAGTCACACCTGGCCTGAGTCAACCTTACACAAGCTGTACAACTCAGAGCTGACCAAACCTTCTAGCAGTAACAAGCAGAGACATAGTTGCTGCAGAGGCCCACTATCATGTGTCTTATACAAGAATCAAGAAAAAGGACCAGGTGTACAAAAATAAGGATGAGGAAACAGATGGTGATGAACTGTATAAAAGGATTGAAAGGGAAGCCTATAGTGATCTTTTGAAATATATCAGAACTGATATCATACCCAACTAGAAAATGTGGTCCTCGGAGCACAAGTCTCCGCCAGCAAATATTGGAATTTATTCCAATATTTGCTCAAGATTGGAACTTTGATGATAGTGTGTACGTCAGATGGCACATTGACTGCATTACCGTGGATTGCCTTGAACTTGTTGGCAACTTCTTGGCAAGCCAACAAGTTTCATGAAGGCAATACGTTGACTTATCAACCTTTCCTCTAACGGGTGCAAATCCTGCAGTTCTCGGGGTATGGCATCCAGTAATAAGTTGTTAGCCCATAGTTGCACTGTGTCATCAACTGTGATCTCAGTTTGTACTGGAATGTACTGTTCTTGATTAATCCTGTCTAAGCTATTTATATTACATATTGTGATGACACCAGTGTGTCTACATAATGTATTGCTCCGCCATTTCTCAGCCATTTTGTGATTATTCCTGTCTTACCTCACTTTGAAAGGGGCCAAGACCCTTTCAGAGTGACACATCTATTTATAGGCCGCTATACGTCATGCGTCTCACTAGCCAATCAGAGCACACTCTTTCAATGTATTGTCACGTGTCACGTGAGGCTTGACCAATGTTAGCTTGGCCGAGGGGGACGGGGGACGGAAAGTGAAAACATAGTCTCCTGGCGGAGACAATAAGAACATTGTACAAGTCACTTCTTTGGTCGCGAAACTTGAACATTTGTGACCATTTTTGACTGGAGGACAGTCATCTTGCTGGTGCCCATTGTTCAGGAAAGGAGAAAAACTTTTTTCTTTTTTTACACAAAATGATTTTATGGCCCAGTTAGACTCACATACCAGAGTATGTCTGACATACATTTCAGAGCTTAGATCGACATGTAAATATGAAATAAATGCATAAACATGTATTAAAATATAAGGTTAGACCTAGCATGTGCTAGCATTGCTAACAAAATCCTCAATTTCCATCCAAACATCGCGAAATCGCGGTAAAATCCTCTATTTCTACCCAATCATTTTGAAAGGTATCACTAGTTTGTTGGCTTGTGTCTAATGAGAATGTCAAATAAAGATGTATAAACAATCATATTTTGTTAAAACTGTTGTGAAAATATATCTTGGTTAAGTCCTCCTGGTCACTGGAACCAGCCGGTTCCAGCAGGGGGCAGTGGCAAACACTTGGTCTCAGAGAGCATACATAACAAAGAGAGCCTAACCCTAAACCATTAAACAAAGGACATGTTAATCCCACTATGCATGATGGGATTGATAGCCCTGTTTACTATCTTTGAATGAGATCCATTCAACTGGTCTTTTCTGAAGAGTTTTAACTTGACTTCAGTTCTATAAGCTGTAGTTTCAAAACTATTCACTCAATCTTATTAACCAATATATCATTATTTTGCTATGATTCCCTGCTTTCATATGACATCAAAAAATGAAACTGAAAAAAAATGCTAGATGACTGTCTCCCAGTCAAATTTGGTCACATTTCATGTTTCTGGTGGAGTTACACTCTTGCGAGATTATACAAGGAAGAATATTCGCAGGAATCCTGAATCTGAGCTGGGCAATGTAGTTGATATATTTCCAGATGAAACAAGAAGGTTATTGATGGTACCACAAAGTGTATCATTAAGGGATGTTGTCTTGGAAAATCAAACTCTCCAGAGGGAAGTCAAAGTTTGGAGGGCTGAGTCAACCAATGTTAACAAGATCATAGATCAGACTTCATCACATCACATATCAGATCAATCATTAGACAGGAGATGACTGTGACTCCCTGGCCATTCCATTCATCTGATGTGAAAGATAGTGATCATACTATATATCCATACCAGATCTACTGCAACTGCTTACTGGAAATCCTGACAGCAAGACTCAGACACAGAGGGTCATTGTTCTGGTTCAGTCATTTAGTAAGGACATAATATATGCTTTGACCTGTGGTCAACATAAGCCACCAAAGCACCTTCTACTTCCTTATGCAGTTAAAACACTGCCGGGTAACACTGAGCTAATCCAGACACTGAATAGGTTTGGGCATGGGGTGTCTTACTCCCAATTTGAAGAGAATGACACTGCTCTATGTCTCCAAAAGCTAGCAGCAGTATCCACCCAGAGTTGTCCTTCCAGCCTCCATCAAGCCTCATGTCTTCACCAATCTTGCATGGGACAATATTGATAGACTAGAGGAAACTTTCACTGGAAAGGATACATCACATAGAGTCAATGGCACTGTGGTGCAGGCAGATGTCTATGGACCACATCTGCCAAGAGCAGAGCTTCCACATATGAGAAACGTAAGTCACCATTGAGGGCCAAGCACTGGAAGTATATGTAGCAGGTGCACGTGTGGGCCCACAGACTCTCCCAACCAGGGAACACTGTGTCCAGGGAATGAAGGAAGCTTCTCTGTTTGCCTGCAAGAAGAACCTGGTGTGGACACTTGCAACGCAAACTGATTCAGACAATCAGGCAATCCCAAGCTGGACTGGCTTTAATATTCTCACTAGGGACCAAGAACCAATCTTACAAGATATTGTTGGGTATCTGCCAACCATCAAGTCACCAGCCACAGAGTTGACCACAGTATTTGAAATCCTGAACCAATCAGAGCTAATTAGGAAGGAACTGCATCTAGAAGCAGTTGTGGTAGTCATGGATCAAGCACTCTATGCAAAAGCCACTGAAATTGCCTGGAAGCACAAAGAGCAATTCTCAAACATTGTACTCAGGATGGGGGCATTCCATACCATATGTAATGGCTTATCCATACTAGGAAAGCGATTTTGGGATGCTGGTTTAAAGGACATATGCATAGAGGCTGGAATTGTCGCAGAGGGGTCGAATGGAGTCCTTGATGGTAATTCAATTCAATTCTATCTTTATTTCAGACCCACACATAAAAACACCATACAAAATATAACAATAATAGAAAAAGAAATACAATAAAAAGAATTCCACCATGTTCAGTTTCGAACATACAGAGAAGTGCGCCAATGGTTCCACAGTGTAGAGGAGAACCTGACAGAACTACGTAACAGGTTACTTATGACAGAAATTATGTCATTTACTGACTCAGATGCCCTACACATAAATCTATACATAAGATTGCGTAGCACAGCAGAGCAGGTGGGTACCCCAACACTGACAAACATCTGGCTTGCACTGGAGCTTCTTGGAGCTCTCAGCAGCAGCCACATACAGTCATTATAAGCCACTGTGAGTCGTCTGATGCTGCCTTGCTTGTAGCGACACCACAGGTGGGCAGTATACAGTACCCCCATAGCAGTGCCTGAGAGATAGAAGTCAGGAAAAGTTGACTGTCTGTCTTCTCTGCTTCGGACAAACATCATCTTACTCTTTTTAGCATTGCACTTTAATCAAAAGTCAAAATCAACACCATGCTGTGAGCATGCACTCAGAAGCTGTTGAAGACCAGCACTATAAGGACTAAAGATAACCAGGTCATCCGCATACATAAGGTGATTAATTAGCGAATTGCCAACCCTACACCCTGTATCACATGTGTTTAAAATCAAAGATAAATCATCCATATAAACGTTGAAGAGAAAAGGGGACAAAATCCCCCCCTGGCGTACCCCATTGTTCACACGAAAGGGAGCAGAGGTTGACCTCCCCCATTTCACTCACATCGTCTGGTGAGTATACCAGATTCTGACTAGAAAACTAGGGACCCCTCTTTGTGACAATTTTTAAAATAATTTCTCATGATTAATGCGGTCAAACGCTCGTGACGCATCAATAAAACACATAAACATTGTAGAATTTTGCCTATTATATTTATCTACCTGGTCATTGGACTAGATGGCATGGCCTGTTCATGGTTCCAGGACTACCTGTCCAACAGGACCCAGGCTATCATGGTTGGAGATACTAAGTCCAACTTCTTAGAAGCCAGAAAAGGAGTCCCCCAAGGATCTATACTTGGACCCATCTTATTTACCATCTACATAAATGATATCTCTAAGAATATAAAACATTGCAAAACACATTTCTATGCTGATGACACAATACTTTGCACCTCAGCACCAACCAGCAGCCAAACTATAACAAAGTTACAATCTGCTTTCAATATTATTCAGCAAGCTCTAGCTGGTCTTAAACCGTCTTTAAATATACTGTAGGTAAGACAAAGTTTATGAGGTGGAAACAAGTGACCCTATATCGTCCCTGAGCGGGGAACAGATTGAGCAAGTCTCATCTTATAAGTATTTAGGGGTTTGGCTAGATGAGGACTTTTCTTTTAAAACTCATTTAGCAAATCTAGCTAAGAAAATTAAGCCTAAAATTGCCGTCCTCTAACGAAATAGATCTTGCTTTTCTCAAGAAAACAGAAATAGGGTCATTCAAGCTACAATCATGCCAATGGAGGCAAACCTCTCCGGTAACAAAAACGCAGAAAGAGTGACCAAAAAGGTCAACAAAACAACACGCTATTTGTGGAGGATTGATCGTCTAGTCAGTAAGAATACTCTGAAGATTCTTGCAGGGGCCCTCATACAAGGTCATTATGATTATGCATGCACTTCATGGTATCACAACACCTCCAAGGCCTTAAAAACAAGGCTCCAAACATCCCAAAACAAACTTGTAAGGCTACTTCTTGGCCTCAATCACAAAACCCATCTAACCCCTGCTCATTTTGCTAGGATTGGATGGCTTAGGGTTGAGGACAGAGTACAGCATCCCCCTGTATTTGTCAAAATACTTCCAAAATGTTAATCAAGTCCATGATCATAACACCAGAGGCAGCTCCACAAATCATGTTCAACCCAGATTTGGCTCAACAAAGGGAATTAACTCGTTCTCATGCTATTCATCAAAAATGTGGAATGCCCTACCAAAAGGAGTAAAGGAGTGTAAAACCCTACTCACTTTCAAAACTGCCCTAAAGATACACCTTCAGGAGGCTGCAATTCAAAAATGGCCCATGTCCAAGTCCTAACCTACCCCATGTCCTAACCTAACCTACCCCCCTAACCCCCCCTCTCTCCTTCTCTTGTACATATTTTTCACTCTTCATACCAGTAACCTGTAAACTGATTGTATGACATTCTGTATAGTAGAGTGTATATCTGTCTGTCTCTAATATGTCATCATGATTTGTGTGCGTGGGGATCTCATCTTAAACAAGCTTAGTGCTTACTGAGCTTTCCAGTTTGGTAGACCTTGTATTGTGAATTTGTACTTCCATGTACTGTTATGTACTGTCACGTACTGTTCTCATGTCTTACTAAATAAAGTACATCAATCAATCAATACATCAATACTTGACTATGGAGATATTTTATATATGCATGCCGCAGACAGCACTTTAAAACCCTTGGACGCAATCACAGTGCACTCCGCTTTATTAGAGGTGCAGGTTTCAGGACTCATCACTGTACATTGTACACCTCAGTAGGATGGTCTTCCCTGGCTCTTAGAAGGAAGCAACATGTCACCCTGTTTACATACAAGGCACTACTTGGCAAACTGCCCCTGTATTTGACAAACCTGTTAGAGCCCAATACCTCAAGTCATGGTACCAGATCTCAAGATAATAACATTTTGCTGAAGGTGCCCACAACCAGTACTAAACTGGGAGATACAGCCTTCAGTGTATATGCTCCATATACATGGAACGAATGTCAAGAAAAGCTGTAGTTAGAGGCCCTTGTTTCTTATGCTATTTTTAAAAGATTTTTAGCTGACCTTATATTGGAAGAAGATCTATGCAAAGATCTATGTAATAGATGGTTTTAATATACAACTTTTGCAACCTTTTTTATTTTTATATGTACATTGTTGTCCTTGTCACATCTGTAAAACCACTGTTGTAAATGTATTTTTGTACACAGGGCACCATTGAAAAAGAGACCCTGGTCTCAATGGATTTCCCTGAAATAAAGGTTTCAATCAATCAAAAATGTCTATTAGTGCAAAAATACACATATCAGTGCCATGCTTACGTTTGAAGCCAAATTGGTTGTCAATAGACTTGATGTACTTCTCAAGTCTACTCAGAATAATTGTCTCCATAAGTTTGGACAACACGCTGGCTAGGGCTATAGGCCTATAGTTGTCTGAGCTGTTTAGCTAACAGAGAGCATAGAATCAGGTAAAAACCTGTGAACAAAGAAACCTGTAAAACACATCGCAATTACAGGACACAGTTTCTTACTGGAAAATGAAACATGTTCAGCTGTTATATTGTCCAGCCCACAGCCTTATTATCACCAAGCTTCAGAATAGCTTCATGGACCTCACCAGGAGTGACAATCACATCATCATTGAAATCTACCTGATCCACTACAAACAGGTTACTTTTCACACAGTTAAACAGTTCAAAATACTGATTCTGCCATAATTGTGAGATTTGCTTCGGACCCACTCACACCATCTATGGGAGACATGTTTTGCAATTATTCATATTTTTTATCTCCTTCCAGAAGTCATTTACATTATTCTTATGCAACTTTCTTGCAGAAAATCTGACCTCATAGTGTTTTCATTTCTTTTGATAAAGTTCATATTGAAAATCAGCATTAGTGCGTTTTTTCTTTTCAAACAGAGGTCCATGTCTACCTTTGCCCGACTCAGCCCACATTTCAAAAGCATTTCTAGCCTCTGCATGAAGCTCTTCAACATGGTCATTCCACCCTGGCTTAGCATTAAACACTTTTGCCCTGTGCTTATAGAGAGTCCTGCTGGAGATACACAGAGACTCCACAATAGCTTCATACAGGGAACGTAATAAATCACAGTGTTGTGGGTTCTTGCAGTTCATATCCCGACATATGACCACATCTTTTGAAATTTCAATATTACCCAGTAAGGCATCAGAATGCCTCAAGTATTTATCCAGATCTTTTTTGGTTAATTTAGACCAATCTATTTTCCCAGCACTCATGCTGTTATCCACAGGCAACACTAGGTAAGTTGCCTGTTTTTAACACCACACGACAGGGTATGTGGTCTGTGGTAGCCAAATCATAAACAATGTCTATTGTATCAATCGAGTCGTGAGCATCCACTGTACAGAGGCAGTGATCAAGCCAGGACGTCGTGTGCCAAGCCTCGCTGATATAGGTATAACTATTCTCTGGTAGACAAACCTTGCTAGATAAAATCAATCCACTGTCTGAACAGAAATCCATTAAATGTTTACCAAATAACGATTTAGCATCAGTTACATCTGCATTCATGTCACCGACCACATATATGCAGGTGGAAGGATTGTCCTGAATAAAAGACACAATGAATGCCAATCTACTGAGATTCATCCTCATTTTGATAGCACTCATATGGTGTGTAAACATTCAAAATGATTATCTTTTTACCGTGACAGCACAGCTCTATCCCAATAGCCCAGTTAACTCCCAATCTAATGACATTAACCGACTCAACAAACAATATAGTGCTTTCTCACTGTCAACAAACAGTATAGTGCTTTCTCACTGTCAACAAACAGTATAGTGCTTTCTCACACACACAATTTTTCAAAAATAGTAGATATACAAGCTCGTAGCGCGGCACTCGGTGCCGCGCTACGAGCGATATAAAGCTATAAAATAGCTTTATATCTGCTATTTTTGAATAGCCAAAGTGTAAAATAATGCTTTTTAGCTCAAATCAAAAAATGACAGAGATGCGTTCCAGGTCTTAATGGGTTAAAATGAATAATATTACAACCCCTAATCTAAAGACAAATTAAAACAAACAGAATAGTTTAGATAAAATCCTATATCCTCCTATAATTCTACGAAGCTCTGTGCGGTGAGCCCAAAATCTCTTCTGCCCGGTTCAGTGGCTGGAGCAATTGCTCTGCATTTGCACACAGCCATTGACCATTACCATTTGTTACACATACACACACACACACACATTACCATGTGCACGGAACACCGAAGCCCGTTTTTAGCTTTCCCCAAATGTCAGCCGTTTATTAGCGTTTTTATGTAAGAGAATATCGCATCAACCCTCAGTGAGAACCCCCGCATCAACCCTCCCAGTCTGAAACGACCCCTCCCGTCACCCCACTCCCCCCCCCCCTCCATCCGTCATCGGCCGACAGACAGAGAAGTTGACGGTTCTCCGACAGTGATCCGTGCCACTGATGATAGAGCCCATAGAAGTGCTGCCCCCCCCCCCACCGCCGGATAAAAATGTGTCGCGTGAGAAACGACAAACTCAGTAGGCACCAACTGTAACAATGTAACCAATCAACTATAGAGTGCGTATAAACCAAGGAAATGTAAATGCAACACAAACCATGAGCAGGGCACCACAGGAATTTGAACCCTGTCTTAGTAAAACCAGGAGAACCAGACCAGTGCCTTTTGTTTTGGTTTGTTGTCTCCACCAGGCCGAAGGTATGGCGAGAGTATGTTGTACCCCCTGTCTGTCCGCCCGTTCGTGTGTCATTTTGTGTATGCAAAACATACTCTCTCTCCATGCCTTTCGGCCTGGCGGAGACAATAATTGCATTCATTTGATTTTATTATTACTTTATTTTGTATTTTTATTCATTCATGTAGAATTTCTTTTTACTATTTATTGTGTAGCAATCAAAGACAATATATCTCAAAAACACTGGCTTACAGTTGAATTATTGGCAACAAAATAAATAGGAATTCAAGAAAATAAGCCAAATACTGAACATGCCTCTGAACATTGGCTTGCAGTTATTGCATATAGCCAAAATGAAATAATAATATTAGGCTTGTCATTGAGGATGGAAACTAAAGTTGTCCTTTTGAGGAGAAGTGGAACTTAGAAGTCAATTCAGTTGGATAGACCATTTGGTATCATTTTACGCTCTCAAGAGTTACAGATCTATAAGGGTCCATTTGGTTACCAACTCTCCATTATTTAGCTGGGGACCACCTGGAACCCCCTCAAGAACCACTGGTGGTCCCCGGACCACTGGTTGAGAACCACTGGCCTACACACATACACACAAGACACAGACAAAACACAAGCGGTTACTGCTGCCATTAATTAGTTGCTGTTGATTGCCTATGCGGTCAAATCAGGGTCAAATGCACAGGCTCAACGAGCCATCGGTAACCTGCTTATGTTGCATAGCTGCAGTGGTGTAAAGTACATTTACTTAAGTACAATGTTGAGGTATTTTTTACTTGTGGAGTATTTCCAATTTTCAATACTTTTACTTCTACTCCCTACATCTCAGAGGCAAATATTGTACTTTTACTCCACTGCACGCATTTTAAAACTTTAGTTACTTTGTACATTTTGATTATTATTACAAAACATACATTATCCACTTCAGCCCTATATACATTTTGGCTATTTGAAAATAGCAGATCTACAAACTCACAACGCGGCGCGATTCGACACGATGTGAGTTTTCTGGTGGTGGACAGAGGTGGTTTGAATTTTATATATATATATATATATATATATATATATATATATATATATATATATATATATATATATATATATATATATATATATAAAATCAAAATGACACCGAAGCTCACAATGCGTATTGTGAGCTTGTAGATCGTCTATTTTCAAATGGCCGAAATGTATATAGGGCTGAAGTGGTATATAGGGCTGAAGTGGTTAATGTATGTTTTGTAATGCTCAAAATCTACAAAGTAACAAGTATCTAAAGTTTTCAAATAATTGCAGTGAAGTAGAAATATAATATTTACATTTGAGATGTAGTGGAGTAGAAGTAAAGGTAGTGAAAATTGTGCTCCAGTAAAAAAATACCTACATTTTACTTAAGTACAGTACTTGAGTAAAAGTACCTTACTGTGGTTAAATGGCCTGTCTTGGTTTAAAGCCCACTCACCACGACAAGGTGCAGGCCGAGAGTGGGGACACCCCCTCCCCCCCACAAAGGTGGGGGGGAGGGGATCAACAATTGGGACAAGACAACATGAAACATTTATTACAAACATAAGCAAACAGATATTACATAATTGTACGAGACTTGGGCGTCTTCTTCTTTCGTGTATCATCATCATCATATGTCCAGCTCAATGACGTGCAGCAACGGTCCCACATCAAAGAGACCGGCCTCCGATGGTGATCTGTAGAGGACACAGAAAGGTGATTAAGTGATCAGCTGTCTGCTCAAGCATACTGTGCTGTCTGCCAGGCCCCACTCTTCATGCATGTTTTGAAGTGTTTAACCCCAGCACGCATGCCGGTGTGGCAGATCTTCCTCCTTTGATGCTGTCTCCTGGGTCCCAGATGTAGTGGTGACAACGTGCGGGCCCATGCAGAAGACTCCCCACTCCTGCTTCCAGGATGCCTCCATCCATGCCTTTGTAGACAGGTCCTCAGGGATAGAACTGAGCATCTCTTGTTGAATGGGCGGCGGGACTTGAGTCAGTTTGGAGGCACGCTGTCATAGAGGTGTCATGCAGGATATGCCAATCATGTTTCTGGGCTTTCCTTAGGGCAAGGATGTGAGGGTAAGCAGCCTCTTGTTGGAGGCCGGTTGAGGCGATTCCTGCTAAGATTGGGAATTAGAACATTCAGGTGGGATTCAGGCAACCAGTTATGATCCGGAGAACGTTGCTAAATGGCAGCATCAACCTTTTTGGCATGTGGGCTCCTACACCAGGCTGAGGCACAGTGTTTGGCTGCAGCGAAGACCAGGGCTTGCTAGGGGATTCGTAGTACCTTGGAAGAGGAATCTCAGGACGTACCAGCGAGACATCAGATTGGCGAGACCCTTGATGACACTTTGGCCTCTGGGTGTTGCTTAAAAGACAGTGTCCTATCCAGATACCTTGGGGCTTGCTGGAACTCCAGGTGGTTGTCCATGAACACATCCGGTTCCCTTTCTGCTTCGCTGTTGTTGAGGTGATAAGCTGCCAACACCGTCTTGCCAATGCTGAGCTGCAGGCGCCACCTACGAAGGTAGGCTGCTAAGATGTCCATGTGGACATGATGGAGGTCATTGGGGTAGAGCGGCTTAGTTGGATTTGACAGACCAGGAGTGTTGGTATAGGTAGAGGCATGGCTGAAGAGCTTTGCCCATCACTCACTTCTTGCTGATGCCGAAGTCAAAACACAGTATATACCTTATTGTGATAGCTGTATGTCTGCAGTACACCTGACTGGTGGCAATTGCCTGGTTTTGATGCGTAGATGTGATCAATCAGGGTAAGCTCTTTGGTCGTTGCAGTGGAGATAAGCTAATTTGTTGTTGCATTTTTTTTGCGTGGCATTTGATATTTTTGTGGCATTCGACAGTTTTTGTGGCATTTGACATTTTTGTGGCATTCATTTGACAGTTTTTGTGTCATTTGACATTTTTTGTGACATGTTTTTAATGTGTGTAATTGTTATTTGGCATTTTTGTGACATTTTGTGTCATATTTGGTATTTGCGATTTTTTGGTGATATTTTTTATTTTAGGTGACTTTTCTTTTGTGGCATTTTGTGGAGGTTTCGTGAATTATTTTGTGGTCATTGTCATGTTTTGGGGGAATTATTTGTGGCTTCTTTGTGACTTTTTAATGGCGTTCTTTGAAATGTATTGTGACAGTTGAGTTATTTGTTGCGGCATTTGTGGTCTTTTTAAACAATTTTGAGGCATTTTGTGGTGATTTATTTGTGAACGACCAAAGAGCACACCCTGATTGATCACATCTACGCATCACGACCAGGCTATTGCCACCAGTCAGGTGTACTGCAGACTTATACAGCTATCACAATGAGGTAAATACTGTGTTTTTACTTCGGCATCAGCAAGAAGTGAGTGATGGGCAAAGCTCTTCGGCCATGCCTCTACCTATACCAACACTCCTGGTCTGTCAAATCCAACTCATCCGCTCTACCCCAATGACCTCCATCATGTCCACATGGACATCTTAGCAGCCTACCTTCGTAGGTGGCAATTGCAGCTCAGCATTGGGAAGACGGTGTTGGCAGCATATCCCCTCAACAACAGCGAAGCAAAACGGGAACTAGACGTGTTCATGGACCACAATCACCTGGAGTTCCAGCAAGCCCCAAGGTACGTGGATAGGACACTGTCTTCTAAGCAACACCCAGAGGCCAAAGTGTCATCAAGGGTCTCGCCAATCTGATGTCTCGCTGGTACGTCCTAGGATTCCTCTGCCAAAGTACTACGAATCCCCAGGCAAGCCCTGGTCTTCGCTGCAGCCAAACACTGTGCCTCAGCCTGGTGTAGAAGCCCACATGCCAAAAACGTTGATGCTGCCATTAACAATGTTCTCCGGATTATAACTGGTTGCCTGAATCCCACCCCTATGTTCTACTTACCAATCCTAGCAGGAATTGCCTCAACCGGCCTCCAACGAGAGGCTGCTACCCTCGCATCCTGGCCCCAAGGAAAGCCCAGAAACATGATTGGCATATCCTCCATGACAACACTATGACAGCATTGCCTCCAAACTGACTCGAGTCCCGCCGCCCATTCAACAAGAGATGCTCAGTTCCATCCCTGAGGACCTGTCTACAAAGGCATGGCTGGAGGCATCCTGGAAGCAGGAGTGGGGAGTCTTCTGCATGGGCCCAGACGTTGTCACCGCTACATCTGGGACCCAGGAGACGGCATCAAAGGAGGGAGATCTACGATGCCGGAAATTGACCTAACTGAACAGACTGCGTACTGGGGTTAGACACTTCAAAACATACATGAAGAAGTGGGTCCTGGTAGACAGCACAGTATGCTTGAGCAGACTGCTGATCACTTGTATAGCTATTGGATTTTATAGTTACCTTGCGATGATGGAACTCCAAAGGTGGGTGAGAAATCAAAAATACTTGCTCCATTGCTTAGAGATTTATCATTAAAAATGTACATCTTGTTGACTCAGTTCAGGTATGTTGGGACACATCGACATGATGTTCTTGATCTTGATCTTGTTCTTGTTCTTCTTCGGGCAAGAAATTAAAATTGAATTAAACTTTTAAATGGAAAAACGCAGATCATCTTCATTAAAATGTAGCAGCTTCATGTGATTCTTGTTCTTCTTTCTTGTTCTTCTTTGGGCAAGAAATTAAACTTTTAAATGAAAAACTTAGATTATGTGATTAGTGTGAACTACATAGTTCCCCCCACCCCGACTTTACACCCAAAAAAGGTCACCTTTGGGACCTACCAAAAAGTGACCTTTCAAATGACCAGGTCTTTTGGACCTTTTCAAATGACCAGGTAGGGGCCCGGATTTACAGAGGCCTATGTCTAAAAACCTGAAAAAAAAGCAGCAGGTTAGGGTTAGTAATTAGGACCGTCACAATTATAACATAATCGCAAGTATTTGCGATAATCGCAATACTATTTTGGGGATAATAGTTATAATCGTCGAAATAGCCAAACTACACGCTCAAAACGCATCACGACGTGATGCGTTTTGAGCTTGTAGTTCGGCTTTTGTTCACAAATTCAGACAAAAGTTTTATTCAAAATGTTACTACGACGCAATTATTTGAGCGACAATTAATCAAGCATTCAAGTTAAACATCATAATCGTGACAGCCCTAAAGAGGTTCCTACCCTGAGGCGTCTTCAGAGGAAACCCCCGGCGGGCCAATGTCTTTGTACAAATAATTCCACCAGTGGAGACCACCACTCTGTAGACAGCGGATCTTCGAAAGACTTTGTATTCCTCTTAGAAAGACTTTGTAGACAGTGGATCTTCGAAAGACTTTGTATTCCTCTTAGAAAGACTTTGTAGACAGCGGATCTTCGAAAGACTTTGTAGACAGCGGATCCTCTTAGAAAGACTTTGTAGACAGCGGATCTTCGAAAGACTTTGTAGACGGCGGCTCCTCTTAGAAAGACTTTGTAGACAACGGATCTTCAAAAGACTTTGTAGACAGCGGCTCTTCGAAAGACTTTGTAGACAGCGGCTCTTCGAAAGACTTTGTAGACAGCGGCTCTTCGAAAGACTTTGTAGACAGCGGCTCTTCGAAAGACTTTGTAGACAGCGGCTCTTCGAAAGACTTTGTAGACAGCGGCTCTTCGAAAGAGCTGCTGTCTACAATCTTTTGAAGAGCTGCTGTCTACAAAGTCTTTCGAAGAGGAGCCGCTGTTTTGTAGACAGCGGCTCCTCTTCGAAAGACTTTGTAGACAGCGGCTCTTCGAAAAACTTTGTAGACAGCGGCTCCTCTTCGAAAGACTTTGTAGACAGCGGCTCTTCGAAAGACTTTGTAGACAGAAGCTCTTTGAAAGACTTGTGTAGACAGTGGCGGAGGCAGGCTTAGACGAGTCACAGGAGGGTGCAGGCTGGGTAGTTTCACAGGAGGGTGAAGAACCTCTGCCAGGATGTATTCTTGAGTATCTGAAAGAAACAAAGAAACAAAGATTTATTCAAGTGACCGAGAGCCACATATAGGATACGTATACTGTATCCTCATACACAGCCTAGTATACGTATACTGTATCCTCATACACAGCCTAGTATACGTATACTGTATCCTCATACACAGCCTAGTATACGTATACTGTATCCTCATACACAGCCTAGTATACGTATACTGTATCCTCATACACAGCCTAGTATACGTATACTGTATCCTCATACACAGCCTAGTATACGTATAATGTATCCTCATACACAGTGTGCCTGAAAGGCATTGTATTCATATGTTCAATGTCAAAAACACAATTCATGGTTAATCACAATTACTTGTATATATGACAACCAATCGTCAACGTAAGTTTTGCAACGGTGACACAGCCCTATAGCCTGTCCTACACAGCATAGCAGTGACACATAACGGTGACACAGCCCTATAGACGGGTTTCCGAGCGACGTCATCACAGAGCAGAATGCGCAATCTGCGCATGCCTGGGGGTAAGGCGCGTTCGAAAATACAGCCCTGAGCGGCAGTGAGCGCACTGGCCAATACAAACTAATAGGCGAGTGTGCTCCGGTGCGTAATTTCCAAACGCACCCATAGGCTTCCCCCTCCTCTGCGCGGTCATATTCCTCTCATGTTTACTAACAGGAAACCCGTCTATAGCCTGCCCTACACAGCATAGCAGTGACACATAACGGTGACACAGCCCTATAGCCTGTCCTACACAGCATAGCAGTGACACATAACGGTGACACAGCCCTATAGCCTGCCCTACACAGCATAGCAGTGACACATAACGGTGACACAGCCCTATAGCCTGTCCTACACAGCATAGCAGTGACACATATATTACATTACAGTCATTTAGCAGACGCTTTTATCCAAAGCGACTTACAATAAGTGTATTCAACATAGGTATGGAACGAAAACTACTAATCACCAGAAGTTTTAAGTGCATTTCCTGCAAAAACAAGCAACCAAGAGTATACCTAGCGCTAAGGTAAAAGTGCAATATATCAGCTACCTACTTTCTTAAACAGATGAGACAAAAATGGCAAAATCAAATGAGCAAGAGCTAAAACAAATAAGTGTATCGAGTAAACAAGATCCAATAAAACAATACAAAAATAAAACAAGAGTTCGTACAACTAGTTAACAACAAGTAGGCCAGGCAAAGAGGAAGGGTAGTGTTTCCTGAAGAGGTGGGTTTTCAGCCTGCGGCGAAAGATGGGCAGTGACCCTGCTGTCCTGACATCAGTGACTCTGCTGTCCTGACATCAGTGGGGAGTTCATTCCACCACTGTGGGGCCAGAACAGAAAAAGTCGAGACCGTGTCGATCGACCAGAAGGACCGTTGAGTGGCGAGGGAATCAGTCGCCCCGAGGTGGCAGACCGGAGTGGTCGGGCAGGGGTGTGGGCATTGACCAAAACCCAGAGGTAAGAAGGAGCTGTTCCTTTCACTGCCCTATAGGCTAGCACCAGGGTTTTAAACTGAATGCGAGCTGCTACGGGGAGCCAGTGCAGAGAACGGAGAAGGTGACACAGCCCTATAGCCTGTCCTACACAGCATAGCAGTGACACATAACGGTGACACAGCCCTATAGCCTGTCCTACACAGCATAGCAGTGACACATAACGGTGACACAGCCCTATAGCCTGTCCTACACAGCATAGCAGTGACACATAACGGTGACAGAGCCCTATAGCCTGCCCTACACAGCATGCTCAGTGGCAATAGCAGGCAGCACATTAATCCATTAAAGGGATAGTCTATCAATTAGTCACCCCATGGAGACTTGAATTCATGGATATCTTTTAGTTTTTGTTTCATTCCTAAGACAATAATTTGATGACCAGCGGACTGGTAGGCAGCGGTTCCGGTAGGAGAAACAAAGGAGACTCTTTGTGTATCCTACCGGAACCGCTGCCATCAAATTCAGGTCATCAAATGATTGGCTTAGGAATGAGACAAAAACAACAAAATATCCACAAATTCAAGTCTTCAGGGGTGACTGATCGTTAGAAATAAGTTATTTTGGGGGTGAACTATTACCCTTTAAGACCGGGAACGCATCTGTGTCATTGTAAGATTTATTTGGCTATTCAAAAATAGCAGATATACAAGCGCTATGAGCTTGTAGATCTGCTATTTTTGAAAAATCCTGAAAATGTGTTCAAATCTTTGAATATATACATGTTTTTTAACATCTTCAAATCTTTGCTTCTGGGGGTGTCTGGAACAAAACATTCTGAGATGGGGGTCCCTGGCCAAATACATATCTAAAAATGTTTTCTAAATCCTAACTTTTCCATGTGAAGGACCCCCAAAATGATGATGTATTTTGTAAATTGCACATGACAAATAACCGTAAAGGGATATTTCACTTACGAACTTGTTTGAGTTCATTTTAACGTCCACTCTGCTTTTGTGATTCACCTCAGACACTTTAAATTGCTTGATTCAGTATTTAGATATTTGATGATATACATTGTATCAGACACGCCCCCTTCCTATACAAACCCATCGTTAACTTCAAACTCCATTGTAACCATGTTACATTCATTGAAAACACCCGTCCTTGGTTCTGGTGACTGATGTGAACCTTCTAATGTGTGGGACCGTGTTTTTTCAATTACTTTTTTTATTTATTTACAAAATCTTTTGGAGTAAATGAATAAAACGGTTAAAAAAAATAAATAAATGAAAAAACTTATTGCAAAAACCCAGTCTACTCACACACTAGAAGGTCAATATCAGTCACCAGAACCAAGGACGGGTGTTTCTGATGAATCTAACATGGTTAAAATGGAGTTTGAAGTCACAATGGGTTTGTATAGGAAGGGGGCGTGTCTGATTAAATGAATATCAAATATCTAAATACTGAATCAAGCAACTTAAAAACTGTCTCAGAACCACCGAAGACCCAGGCCATCGGCGCGGAGGAATCCTCCCCATGCAGACAAATCCATGGATAGAGAGAGATTCTCCATCTCTACGGGCATCCTCTGGTTGAGCCTTCCAGCGGCGTCTTGCACGCCGTGCAGGAACCTATTTGACCAGGAACACACACATAGATTTAAAACTACTTTAAATTCACACCTCAACAAAGTTTACAAATTATTTTTCTACTGTACCATTCATCCTAAGATATCATAACATCATAGAAAAGGTAAGAAAACCTTAGTCCAAAATTCTCCTTTAACTCTTTTACCTCCCCGGCACACGTGTAGCCAACCCCCAAATCAGTGACACCTCCCTCAATCAAAGCAACAGGACACACATGTGTAATAGTACCCCAGCGTTACAATAGAAACTTTGGGTTTTATCAACTGTCATTTTCTGATTATTCCTTAAGATTAATTAACATTCTTTGAAAAGTAAAAAAAAAAATCTCATTCCAAGTGGCTATGACTGACTGACTTCCAAAGTTTGTGGGCCCTGGGTAGACAGCCTGGCCTGGCAGAGATTGGCGGAAATCTGTGCTCCTGAGCAGGAGCGTTCTAGTGAAGGCAGTCCATTCATTCTACATGGCTCAGCCCTTTAGTAACTTTTGCCTTGATTTCTCATTCCCGGCTGCACATTTGGTACGCTCTTCTTTCACTCTACAGAAATCGATTCGCCAAAAAAAGCTCACTGCACGTTGCGTGCATTGTGAGCTTGTAGATCGGCTATTCATGCCAACGTTCCCCCCAGGATACTGGGGGTTCAAGTGGATTAACTAAAGTGTCATTAAGTCTTAGGCTTCTGATCATCATGGAGAGCTGGCAAATATTCAACTTGGCCACTAGGGGGCGTCAACAAAGTACTCAACATTATTTGTAATTTGTATTTTCAATTGCTTCTAAAAGCAGATGATATATTGACAAAAAACACTTTACTTTAGCTTTCATTTAATTATTACAAAACATACATCCAACTTCAGCCCTATATACATTTCGGCCATTTGAAAATAGCCGATCTACAAGCTCACAATGAGTCGCATCGCTATGCATTGTGAGCTTGTAGGTCTTTCAAGAGATTGTTATAGATTTGAGAACTTGAAATGGGACATTCTGCACAATGAGTACTTTAGGTACATTTTAATGCCAATACTTTTGTACATTTTTAATTCCGGACTTTTAAAATAGTTCTATATTGCAGTATTGATACTTGTACTTAAAGGGTAAGACCACTTTAGTAGAGGTTTGGGTTGTGTAGTTACCTTGCCATGATGTAACTCCAAAGGTGGGCAAGAAATAAAAAAAAATTGCTCCATTGATTAGAAATTGATAATTCAAAATGTGCTCCTCATTGACTTACATTGTATGGTAAAACAGCTCTCAAAGTCACTCTTTTAGCACATAAATGAACCCAAACGTGGCTGATTCAGACAATATAGAGCATCACCAAACCCAGTACTGTTTTTTTTTTTTAAATACAAATGTCAACTTCCTGTTGATTTTACAATTTGAAGATCTGGATCCGCCGATCCAGTCCGGGTTTTCTACTACTAAAAATGGCAAAATCAACAGGAAGTTGACATTTATATTTAAAAAAAAAACAGTACTGGGTTTGGTGATGTTCTATATTGTCTGAATCAACTTTGTTTGCGTTCGTTTTTGTGCTAAAAGAGTGACTTTGAGAGCAGTTTTACCGTACAATGTAAGTCAATGAGGAGCATATTTTGAATTATCAATTTCTAATCAATGAAGCAATTATTTTTTTATTTCTTGCCCACCTTTGGAGTTACATCATGGCAAGGTAACTACACAACCCAAACCTCTACCAAAGTGGTCTTGCCCTTTAAGTAAAAAAAAAATGTAACTCATCATCACTGCCAGCACTGCTGTCTTCCTCACTACCTCTAAACATGACAAACCACAGCACTAACAAAGTAGTTAAAAACACTCAGAACATATGGATACTATTCAATAGACATTTCATCTACTGTTCACTCAACCTCCATCTACAACTAAACAGACAGACACTCCAACTTCCAGTGATGGAAAAAGTACTTGCATGTTTTAAGTAAAAGTATCAATACCACAATGTAGAAATACAAGTAAAAGCACTGTAGGCTATTAAAAACATACTTGAGTCAAAGTACAAAAGTATTGGCATCAAAAATATACTCAAAGTGCCAAAGTAAGGGTACTCATTATGCAGAAATGTCTCTTTTAAAGTTTCCAAAATGTATACAAATATTGTGACAATAGCTCAGACCGTGCTCACGTTGTGAGCTTGTAGATCTGCTATTTTTTTATATATATATATACATACATACATACATACATACATACATACATACATACATACATACATACATACATACATACATACATACATACATACATACATACACATATATATATATATATATATATATATATATATATATATATATATATATATATATATATATATATAACTAAAGTTTTCATATGATTGTAGTGGAGTAGAAGTAAAAGCATTGAAAATTGGAACTCCAGTTATGTAAAAGTTCCTCAAAATTGTACTCAAGTACAGTACTTGAGTACATGTACTTAGTTACTTTACACCACTGACTAGGCCTACATGGACTGTCAGCATCACGACCGTCATGGAGTAACTTCAACCTGGTGTTTGCACTTTCTCTATTTACAACACGTACATCTACATAAACGTTCATATTTATAATATAAAGTGCTGACCTCATGGCCACGGATGTTATAATAATGTAGGGGTCCTCATAAGTACCCGTATCTTCCATGTGGTTCAATAAAAAGCATTTTAATCTGATCGGTGGCCATTTTCCTCATAGAGTTATATTGTAGCAGAGTGCAATACACCTCCCAACCGATAGGTTAGCGAGGTTTGAAGCACATGGCAAAAAGACGGAGAAAATGGCCACCGATCGTATTAAAATACTTTTTATTGAACAATACGGAAGATACAGGTACTTCTGAGAACCCGTACATAATTATAACATCCGTGATCATGAGGTAAGCACTTTATATTTTAAATCTGAACGGTTATGTAGATGTATAGACCGTAATAAAGAACGTGCAAACACCAGGTTGAAGTTCATCCATGACTGGTCATGATATGACGGTCATTTTTCAGGGCTAAAACAAACAGCTCATATTCACATCACACAACAATGCTTCATCCTGACCAGTTGCTGCTTTTTACCAAGTCAAATAAAAGTGAAATTACACGCAATTTCATCAATTCCTTAATACTGAGCAGTTAATTAGCTAAGTAGCTACAGTAACACACAGTAGAAAACTCACCTGTCTGGTCTGGATGGGTGGAAATGTTTCCACAGTGTGTTTTAGTAGCAGCTTGTTTCACCAGCCTGCTAAAACACTTAACGCCCATGTAGAGTAATGTTACATTATAAGTTGTTTATTTCACTATAAGACTGTTTGTTTTTACACACAAACACACTGTCTGGACCACAAACATTTGTGTTTGCTGGTAGGGGTGTGAGAGAGGGGGAGGGGCGACAACTAGAGGACTTAAATAGCCCCGCCCCTCCCTGCTTCCTAGGGCAGTGGTTCTCAACCTGTGGGTCGGGACCCCGAGGGGGGTCCCCACATGATTATTTATTTTTTAGGCGGGGGGGTCCCAGATGTCAGTGAAGTGACAATTTAAGGACTTTAAAGACCTTGTTAATACCAAACAAAGTAAGAAAGAAAATAAAAACACCATTATTACATCAAAAGTAATCAACAAACTATATAAACTAGTCAAACATATTATTGGCCAAATTGTCAAAGAATATAGAATAAAGACAGAGGCAAACTTTTTCAAAATAGCCGATCTACAAGCTCACAACGCCTCGCTTTGTGAGGTGTTGTGAGCTTGTAGATCTGCTATTTTCACAATATTTATCTGTGGAACCGAGTCAAACTAAATGTAATGCCTCAACTCCTACAATTCCAAGTGCTTGTCAGGGTGGGGGGTCCCCAGTTTAAATATGATTATTGTGGGGGGTCCCCAGTCCAAATATGATTATTTCAGGGGGTCCCCAGTCCAAATATGATTATTTCCGGGGGTCGCGGCCTGAAAATGTTGAGAACCACTGTCCTAAGGAGTATGGAGCAATTCCAGAGCAGGGTTCCTTAAAGTAGTCCCCCCCCCCCCCCCCCGTTGCACCCTAGGGTGCCGGGCCAGGGGTGCTGCAGAATACTTTGATAATACTTGGAATTCATCAATATCACTTCAGTTTCACCACTTCACCTCACTGCGTTCTTTTTCCATCTACTGTACAACAAATCTCTTTGACAAAAATAGCCGATCTACAAGCTCACAACGCGTCGCCTTGCGACGCGTTGTGAGCTTGTAGATTGTACATTTTTTGGCTAATGTTCCCCCCAGAAAATGCTGGGGTCTAAGTGGTTAAACGACGTTTAGAGTATGTTTAGTATAGAGTATATGATATGACATAAATGTAAGGTGCTTTAAAGTAACACTGTCATTCAGCTGGTACCTTATTTACAGCCTGGATGAAAACAGTACCTTCTTCCAGGGACCGTCTGACACGTTAAGCAAGCACACCTGTTGAGTAATAAATAACGACCGAGAGAAATACTTTTTGTTTTAATTGAACAAAGTTTAGTTCAGTTCTAGCAAACGAAGACAATTCAGTAAGTAAAATAAGACAAAATAAGCCACCGCACTATTATAGGCAAGTCAAAGTTAGATAGCTGTGACTTTGTTTCAACTGGATATTGTGTGCTGTACACAATAAAATAAAATAGAATAAGAATTAATGAATAAATAAATGAATGAATAATAGTTTATTTCTTTGCTCCAACAAAGCTTCTTGGGTTCTGGAGCGCACGAGACAACAAGGTAACAGACCGGCTTTACCTTCTATACCAGGGGTCTTCAACGGGGGGTCCGGGACCCCTAGTGGGTCCTCAGAGTTACTAGAGGGGGGCCTCCAAATATTTGTGTGATAGGGAACTCTTTTATTTTGCATTAACTATTTGAACCCTAGCATCTCTATTCGGAGGGGGACATTAGCCAAAATAGCAGATCTACAAGCACACAACGCCTCGCGTTGCGCTGCGAGGCGTTGTGTGTTGGACCTATGAATTGTGGTGTTTATTTATGTATTGTCTTGTTGAATGTATGCATTGACCTGAGCAAAACAATTTTCCCTTGTGGACAATAAAGACATCTAATCTAATCTATGCTACTAGTCTTCTACTCCTGTTCTCAACACATTACATATCCACAGACCAATATGTAACAGACACACATTTACCATGAACTGTAGCAATATTATTCTCTCTCTCTGACGTTTCTCTTAAACATGACTCAGGGGGGTGAGACTAGCCGGCCACTGCCACCGGCTCGCCTGAGGACGACGTAGAGAGAGAGAGACCTCTCTGTGTCAACTCTGCTTGCTTCTGACTGTGATTGACAGCTTCACTCTGACCATGTGACTCTTTGCCCAATTACTGTAAATCCTCTCAGCAATGGGCACAGCATTTTTTGTAATATATAAACCTTTTAACATTATGTATTTTTTAATGCTATTTATTCAATAATTAAATTAACCATTTTAACCCAGAATGTACATGAGTTTCTACGTGAACAAAAAAAAAAACATATATTTATGTATATATATATATATATATATATATATATATATATATATATATATATGAACTAAATAAGACTCGTGCACATCTTTGTAAGACCTCGACTGGAGGTGCAGGTCAGTGCAAGAGATGTATATAACTAAAAGGAAAAACCTTCAAAAGAAGGGACCGCACAACTCCAGGACTGAGTTTGCTTTCTTTATTTGCACAACGCGTTTCACTTGTTTGCTTCTTCAGGGTGAAGAAGATACAGTACTGCCAATCAACTCTAAATTGCCTGAAACGTACTCCTAACAGGTTTTTGGGGGGACGATTTTGGCCTCCACTCTTAGTGATTTTTTCGGATTTAACTTTCGTTTCGGTAAAATAAATTTTACCGAAACGAAAATTACCAATCAACTCTAAATTGCCTGAAACGTACTCCTAACATGTTTTTGGGGGGACGATTTTGGCCTCCACACTTAGTGATTTTTTCGGATTTAACTTTCGTTTTGGTAGTGACAAACTTTCGTTTCGGTAGTGACACAATGGTGAAAAAACAAAAGTCACTACAAAGTACTACCAATCAACTCTAAATTGCCTGAAACGTACTCCTAACAGGTTTCTGGGGGGACGATTTTGGCCTCCACACTTAGTGATTTTTTCGGATTTAACTTTCGTTTCATTAAAATAAATTTTACCGAAACGAAAATTACCAATCAACTCTAAATTGCCTGAAACGTACTCCTAACAGGTTTCTGGGGGGACGATTTTGGCCTCCACACTTAGTGATTTTTTCGGATTTAACTTTCGTTTCGGTAAAATAAATTTTACCGAAAAGAAAATTACCAATCAACTCTAAATTGCCTGAAACGTACTCCTAACAGGTTTTTGGGGGGACGATTTTGGCCTCCACACTTAGTGATTTTTTTGGATTTAACTTTCGTTTCGGTAGTGACAAACTTTCGTTTCGGTAGTGACACAATGGTGAAAAAAAAAGTCACTACAAAGTACTACCAATCAACTCTAAATTGCCTGAAACGTACTCCTAACAGGTTTTTGGGGGGACGATTTTGGCCTCCACACTTAGTGATTTTTTCGGATTTAACTTTCGTTTCGGTAAAATAAATTTTACCGAAACGAAAATTACCAATCAACTCTAAATTGCCTGAAACGTACTCCTAACAGGTTTTTGGGGGGACAATTTTGGCCTCCACACTTAGTGATTTTTTCGGATTTAACTTTCGTTTCGGTAAAATACATTTTACCGAAACGAAAATTACCAATCAACTCTAAATTGCCTGAAACGTACTCCTAACAGTTTTTTTGGGGGAAGATTTTGGCCTCCACACTTAGTGATTTTTTCGGATTTAACTTTCGTTTCGGTAGTGACAAACTTTCGTTTCGGTAGTGACACAATGGTGAAAAAAAAAGTCACTACAAAGTACTGTAGGTCTGCTATTTGTTGAACAACATGTTGCTGAGCGGTACATATTGCTGGAGATAGTTAGATAGATAGATATTTAGATATTTAGATAGACAGACAGACAGACAGACAGACACGCCTTTTTTTCGGTTTAATTTTTTTCATTTTTCTTTTCTGAAACCGCTCCATTAGCGGCGCTAAGGTGGAGCTTGGAGTTTGGGGGTCCCTAATAAGACCCCCAAAAATATTTACTGCAGTGGGCTATAGCCTACTATATATGTACAGTACACGTTGTGTATTATTTTGTTACAGCATGCACTTGCATGCTTAATTACGCACGTGGAAAAATCCAGCTTGATATAAATGCAGAAAACAGTCGGTTTGGGATCTCGCCCCTCCTGGAAAAAAACAATTTGTCGCTAGGATCACCTTTTATCCCCAAATCACCAGAAAAAGTAACTAGATTTGTCGCTAGAAGCTTTTCACTAAATAAGTCTGGGTCTGGAAAGAAGCTAAATCTAGCGACAAAAGTGCTGTTGTAGTAGGACTGGACACACTCACTGTAACAGTGAGTGTGTCCAGTCCTACTACAACAGCACTAAGGGACACTCCAATATATAAACTAAAGTTGCAGTGGGAGTGGGGATATCATTAGAGGCAGCTGTGCATCATTGTTCAAATAAGCAACACACTTAACATAAGCCCAGATGATTCCAGCCAGGAGGAAAGAACTGGAGAGTAGGAGATAGGAGAGTGAGATAACAATGGGAGAGAAGAGAAGTTATCAAATGCTTTTTCTTTTCTTTATTTTTTTGCGTCTTTGCGCAGCCCGCACCATCCCGCCCCACGATAATTGCCTCTGATCTCTTGACTCTCCCGCTCGCCCCGCGGTCCAACCCGCGGGCAACGGGTCTGGTGGGTCGTTTGAAAACTATGGAAAGTAGCCTACCTCCACTCTGACAGTTAGAATATGTCTAAATGATGACATGTCGAAATGGTGACATGGCGACATGTCGGAAAGGCGCCATGTCGGAAAGCCGGACTGTCAGACAGTCATGGTGCCATGTCCCCCCAGTTTATCGGCGTGTTATATTTTTTTTTACATTGCCAACTCCACTCTCACATGTACATAAACGTTCAGATTTCAAATATAAAGTGCTTACCCCCGAGCCACGGATGTTATAATGAGGAAAAACATCACAGTTGCATCCATGTGATGTTTTTCCTCATTATCTCCCGTAATGTTAAATAAAAAGCATTTTAATCCGATCGCCGGCCATTTTCTCCTAATTGTCTCTGATACTTTCAACCATGCGACACTAATGGTTGGGAGGTGTATTGCACTCTGATACATTACAAAAAAAAAAGAAAAAGAAAAAAGAAAATGGCCGGCGATGGGATTAAAATGCTTTTTATAGAACAATACGGGAGATACAGGTACTTATCGCGGTCCGGATCGCCTTGTAACATCCGTGGCTCGGGGGTGAGCACTTTATATTTGAAATCTGAACGTTTATGTACATGTGAGAGTTGAACACGCCGATAAACCTGGGGTACATGGCACCATGTCATGTGAACCTGGCTAGTCTCAACTCAACTTTCCAAGTTCGAATTCTATAGGTAGATTTTTTTTCTGTTTTCCTATTCCGTAATATTGCTATTAATTTATCATGCTGCAACTAAATAATATAAATATAACACACATTTAGGATGAAAAAACGCATGTCTAAATGAAAAGAAGAGAATCACGTAGGCCTATATCTGCCCGTCCGTCCGACAGACAGACAGACAGACAGACAGATATAGATCTGTCTGTCTTCTTTTTGACGTAACCATGGTAAATATACAGCTTGCATAATGTTAATAGCCTAATATAATAATATAGCCGATCATAATTATGTTTATGTTATAACCGTGTAGCCGACAGTAGCCTATAATATATTTATATTATCTATCTATCTGACTATCTATCTATCTATCTATCTATCTATCTATCTATCTATCTATCTATCTATCTATCTATATGTCCATCTGTCTAACATTGATGTAGCCATAGTAATGTTATAATCATGTAGCCTATGGTATAATAAAATTATATTTAATTATATATATATATATATATATATATATATATATATATATATATATATATATATATATATATATATATATATATATATATATATTAAGGCCGGGCCGTTAACGCCGTTACCGGGCTAAGTTAACGCGGACTCTTATCGTGCGATAAAAAAAAATTACCGCCGTTAATCTGTGTGTGTGTGTGTGTGTGGGGGGGGGGGGGATAGGTGTCGGGTTTCACATGGTGTACAGACGTGCGCTGCGCACTGCCTCTCATTCATTTCACTCAGACAGAGAGAGGCTGAGTATGTGTCGGTGCGAGCGCGTTGCTCCACTCGTTAATTCATTTGCTTCAGGTCTGTAAGCCCAGCGAAGCTTATTAAAGTGGTCATTGGACAAAAGCAGAGCCTCCGCTACCGTGTTGATGAACAAACATAGCAGTAGTTGGGCGATGTTTGGTAATACTTGTTGCTATAGAGCATGCTAATGAGTGCTACATGCTAACAACAACAAACAAATGTATGCTAAGGCGTGCGGGTGCACACACACACACACACACACACACACACACACACACACACACACACACACACACACACACACACAGTGTAGGACAGTGGTTCTAAAAGTGGGTCCTTATATGGGTCTGTAACTCGGAGTGTACAAACCAATGGACCCTTATGGGTCTGTAAATTCAGTGTCCAAATGGAACCAATTGTTCACAATTTTCAATGATAGGCCTACTGGAGAAACTTTTCAATAGCAGACTAGATTCTTTTTTTGGAAAAAATTAATGTAGCCTACTCTCAGAGAGTCAATATGGTTTTAGAACTAACAGATCAACATCTCAGGCATTGATGGAATCCATTGAAAGAGTCACAGTTGCAATTGGAATATTAATTTACCCCAAAAAAGCTTTTGACACTATCTATCACACCATATTAATAAACAAACTGGAGAAAATTGGTATTAGAGGCATTGCAGTAGACTGGATTAAAAACAAAGTTATTTGGACAGACGTCAACAGTTTGTGAAGCTGGGCAAATACAGCTCAAATCATTTGGGCGTCTCCCTGGGGTCAGTATTGGGGCCCAAACTTTTTATTCAATTATTCAATATCAATGATATTTGCCAAGTTTCTTTCTAAGCTGCTGTCACTGGTACTTTTGCAGTTGACACATTATGTTTTTTGCTCTGGGGATTATCCAGATGATAATATAAAATAATTTGGAATAAATTTTCAAATGCAGTGTTTACACATGTTTTTCAGACTGGATAAATTGTTTTTTTTATCGATCATATCGACATCGGTTATATCGGTTATCGGTCATAACAGCAATATATCATATCGGATATCGATATCGGCCAAAATCCCATCGGTGCATCCCTAGAACACACATATTTTGAATGCCTTCGGCAGACTTCAAATGAGCCATTTTAATCTAGATTAATCTAGATTAACTCCAGGATTGCAGATAGATTAATCTAGATAAAAAAAAATAATCTATGCCCACCTCTAATATATATATATATATATATATATATATATATATATATATATATATATATATATATATATATATATATATATATATACACAGACAAACACACACTTTTATTTTTAAGTCCTAAATCTACTTCCGCTTCTGGTCTAGTCTTTACAGTATCTTTGATGTTAAGATCGAGAAATGAAAGAATGAAAAAGCAAAACCCTGTTTTCTTACGTTTCATTTTTTATTTTTTATTTTTTATTGAAGAATGAAAAAATGACCCGAAACAAACGTAACACCACAGAGGAGCAGCTAGGAACTCAGTGCCTATCTCATGGACGCAATCACATTGCTAGGCCCAGGATTTGAACCCAGGGCTTTCTGTTTACAAGACAGGCTCTCTACCCATTCAACTATGGCCACTCCTTTGAACAACACAGTGGTTTTCAAATTCTTCATATCAAGGACCCCCAAATTGTATTTTGCTGCGGACCCTCATCTGAAGAGATTTTATGCCAGGGGGCCCCCAAAGAAAGTACTTTCAAAAGTATTAAAACTTTGTCACAATTATTTCAAGATTGTTTTGATTGATTGAATACTTTATTAACAGTTTGCAAAAAGCACAGAGGTACAGTTATACAATGAATTAAACATGTAGATCTGCTATTTGTAGGATATGAACCCAGGACCTTTTGCCATTATGTAGAGAGAATCCGAACTCAATTAACTATTGTACTTGGATGGATTCCTCACAATAAAGCCAGAGGCTTGTTTCCATTGTGCTCCATAAACATTCAAACACCTAGAGATTCTAGACAAGCAACAGCACAATATACCAAAACAAAAATCTGTATTTTGTTTGTATCGTTGTTAGTAGTCACTTAAAGCAGAACACAAACTGGTCTGGATGAGCAGGTGGCATGGTAGCTCAGCTCACTGTGCTGAACATTGTCTACATGATCCAAAAGTCGTGGGTTCAAATCCTCCTGCTCCTTTACTCTGAAGCATGTTTTGAAGACTTAACATCCAGGAACTACACTTGAAAGTACTAAAAGAAAGGATGTGTAAATGTGTGGTGGTGCTGTAGGGCAGTGGAGTTGGTGAACACCTCTGTGGTATCTGCAAACAGGGCCACAGGTTCAAGTCCAGCCTAGGCATTGAAGCCAATACTCGTTTCTGGGTGCTGCTGTGTCTGCTGCCCACTGTTCTTCTCAAACTAAGCTTGTTTATTCACACTTGTGATTTATTGAATATTGCTACCCACTGTTAAATTATTGGAATGCTGCCAGCCCAGTAGGTAGCGCTCACTAACACAGGGGTCCTTGTGCCTTGAAAAACAAGACCCCAGTTACCTTCCACTAATAACATGAAGAACATAAACGCGCGCACACACACACACACACACACACACACACACACACACACACACACACACACACACACACACACACACACACACACACACACACACACACCATTAGTCAATCATCATTATGTTGATTGACTGGATGTGAGCAGTGCTTATTAGATATAAATAGAAGGCAGGTGAGAGATGCCATCACTTGGTGGATCACTTCAGAATGGAACCTGTCTCCCCTGCTGCAGGTAAATACAAACTGTTTGAATGATATGAAAATTACATCTTTTTAGCCTGACTATTTAACATTATTGTTTAAGAATTGGGTTTATAGCCTAAACTATAGCCTACAACTAAACTACAACTACTAAAACCAACTCAGTCAGTTGTTTTCAAACCTCTTCCATATCAAGGACTCTCCTATGACAGGGACCCTGTAAGGCTACAAGATGTGTGTTGTATTACAAACAATATTATTAACACAAATCTTGTATGTGGGTCCCTGGCACATGTTTTCAGATGGGATCTGTGGCCAAATACAAATGACTTTGGGGGGGTCCTTGACATGTAAATGTTTGTGAACTACTACCTGTCTTTAGTAATTTCTGAAACCAGAACAGACTATAAGCACGGTAGTGAAGGCTCCCAAAATGTGACCCTGTAGGCCTACACCTGTGGTTCTCAAACTTTCATGTCAAGGACCCCCAAAATTAAATGTATTTGGCCCCATCTCAAATATTTGGTTCCAGGGACCCCCAGAAGCAAAGATTTGAGTTGTTATGTTATGTTTGCTTAAAAAAGAGGGGGAAAAAAGATATATCTTTTTAGCCTGACTATTATCTATCTATCTATCTATCTATCTATCTATCTATCTATCTATCTATCTATCTATCTATCTATCTATCTATCTATCTATCTATCTATCTATCTATATCACACACACACTGATTTTGTTCAAAAATGGCAGATCTACAAGCTCATAGCGTGGTATTCGGTGCTGGCCTGAGCTTGTATATCTGCTATTTTTGAACAGCCAAAATATAAAGGGTTAAAATTATTGTGATGCTATATTAACACCCCCTGGGGGTCCCGGGACCCCCACACTGAGAACCAATGGCCTACACAACTGAACTGTTTTGTCTTTCTTTCCAGAATTGGAAGTTGACCAGAAGAAGACATCTTGAGGACATGCAGGTGGCTGGAGTGACAGAGGAAGACGCAGATGGAAACGGATGATCCGCTGTGACGATCTAGGTTTCTATATCTATAGCTGTTGCTGCAGCGTGTGCAGTGAAGATGGCTGGAAGGTAGGAACTATGACGCTGTTGCTGCAGCGTGTGCAGTGAAGATGGCAGAAAGGTAGGAACTATGATGCTGTTGCTGCAGCGTGTGCAGTGAAGATGGCAGAAAGGTAGGAACTATGATGCTGATGCTGTAGCGTGTGCAGTGAAGATGGCTGGAAGGTAGGAACTTTTTAAAATTCTTTGCTGCTGCTGGTTAGGGTTAGGGAGGTCACTTGTGTTGCGCCATTCGCGTCATAAAATGTGCCATTCGCAAAAGAACAAAAAGAAAACAATGGCCTACACAACTGAACTGTTTTGTCTTTCTTTCCAGAATTGGAAGTTGACCAGAAGAAGACATCTTGAGGACATGCAGGTGGCTGGAGTGACAGAGGAAGACGCAGATGGAAACGGATGATCCGCTGTGACGATCTAGGTTTCTATATCTATGGCTGTTGCTGCAGCGTGTGCAGTGAAGATGGCAGAAAGGTAGGAACGATGATGCTGTTGCTGCAGTGTGTGCAGTGAAGATGGCAGAAAGGTAGGAACTATGATGCAGTTGCTGCAGCGTGTGCAGTGAAGATGGCTGGAAGGTAGGAACTTTTTTAAATTCTTTGCTGCTGCTGGTTAGGGTTAGGGAGGTCACTTGTGTTGCGCCATTCGCGTCATAAAATGTGCCATTCGCAAAAGAACAAAAAGAAAACAATGGCCTACACAACTGAACTGTTTTGTCTTTCTTTCCAGAATCGGAAGTTGACCAGAAGAAGACATCTTGAGGACATGCAGGTGGCTGGAGTGACAGAGGAAGACGCAGATGGAAACGGATGATCCGCTGTGACGATCTAGGTTTCTATATCTATGGCTGTTGCTGCAGCGTGTGCAGTGAAGATGGCAGAAAGGTAGGAACGATGATGCTGTTGCTGCAGTGTGTGCAGTGAAGATGGCAGAAAGGTAGGAACTATGATGCTGTTGCTGCAGCGTGTGCAGTGAAGATGGCTGGAAGGTAGGAACTTTTTTAAATTCTTTGCTGCTGCTGGTTAGGGTTAGGGAGGTCACTTGTGTTGCGCCATTCGCGTCATAAAATGTGCCATTCGCAAAAGAACAAAAAGAAAACAATGGCCTACACAACTGAACTGTTTTGTCTTTCTTTCCAGAATCGGAAGTTGACCAGAAGAAGACATCTTGAGGACATGCAGGTGGCTGGAGTGACAGAGGAAGACGCAGATGGAAACGGATGATCCGCTGTGACGATCTAGGTTTCTATATCTATGGCTGTTGCTGCAGCGTGTGCAGTGAAGATGGCAGAAAGGTAGGAATGATGATGCTGTTGCTGCAGTGTGTGCAGTGAAGATGGCAGAAAGGTAGGAACTATGATGATGTTGCTGCAGCGTGTGCAGTGAAGATGGCTGGAAGGTAGGAACTTTTTCAAATTCTTTGCTGCTGCTGGTTAGGGTTAGGGAGGTCACTTGTGTTGCGTCATAAAATGTGCCATTCGCAAAAGAAATCCGCCAACGCAAAACAAAAAGAAAACAATGGCCTACACAACTGAACTGTTGTCTTTCTTTCCAGAATCTGAAGTTGACCAGAAGAAGACATCTTGAGGACATGCAGGTGGCTGGAGTGACAGAAGAAGACGCAGATGGAAACGGATGATCCGCTGTGACGATCTAGGTTTCTATATCTATGGCTGTTGCTGCAGCGTGTCCAGTGAAGATGGCAGAAAGGTAGGAACTATGACCCTGTTGCTGCAGCGTGTGCAGTGAAGATGGCTGGAAGGTAGGAACTTTTTTTAATTCTTTACTGCTGCTGGTTAGGGTGCTGCTGGTTAGGGTTAGGGAGGTCACTTGCGGTGCGCCATTCGCGTCATAAAATGCGTCATTCGCGTCATAAAAAAAAAAAAAACGCAAAAAAAAATAAATAAGGCGCTGGTCTGGTTCTCCTGGTTTTACTAGGACAGGGTTCGATTCCCTGTGGCGCCCTGCTCATGGTTTGCGTTGCATTTACATTTCCCTGGTTTATTAGCACTTGATTGGTTACATTGTTATGGGGGGCAGCAGTGTTAAAATGTGTCATAGGAGGGGGGAGGTACAGGTTGAAATGAATATGCCTAACTGCATGCATTTTATTTTTTTTCTAATCAGTTCACCAATCCTCTCCCATCACCTGCAAGAAATGCACTGCACCTTCCATCACCATGTCCTGAGATACTGTGTTCAGAATGTTTTGTCCCTGTTGGCTTTTGTGACCCACGACAAATTCATGTTATAAATGATCTGAATTCACCAGTGGTGTAAAATAACTAAGTACATTTTTGAGGTACTTCCAATTGTCTATACTATTACTTGTACTCCAGTACATCTCGGAGGCAAACTACAATTATTTCAAAACTTTAGTTACTTTGCAGGTATAAAGTATTTATTACTTAATAAAACATACATTAACCACTTTAGCCCTATTTTATACCTAGGCCATTTGAAAATGGCAGATCTACAAGCTCACAGCGCGATGCGTTGTGAGCTTTTAACATTTCAAACATTTTAGTACTTTTACTTTTGGTACATTTTGATACCAAACTTCTACATTGCAGTATCGATACTTTTACTTAAGTAAAACATTTGGGTACTTTTTCCACCACTGGAATTAAAGGTAGGGTAAGTGATTTGCGTTGGTTGAAATAATTGTTAAATAGCTCTATATTCTGATAATACTCATTGCTATAGAGTGTTTGTTCAGTATTAGGAGTCTCCTTGTCTCTCCACCTCTTTATTAAACAGAAAATGCATTTTCGTTTCAGTTTCATTTCCAATTTTATCCAACCAGGACAGAGAACTCAATCAGGATACAGATTAAACAAGTGAAATTGGAAGTGATGACACTAAGAAATGAGCAGACAAAATTGGAACTGGAACACTATACAAATTAAGCTTTAAAATGGGTACTTTCTCCTGATTGGTTGAGATTTTGACACCTACCGAAAAATGTATTTTCTGTTTATTAAAGAGCTGGAGAGACAGGGAGACATCTGTTACTGAAAAAACACTCTATAGCAATGATTACCATCAGAATATAGTATTCTAACCTTTTAACAAAATACTTTTTGTTTTAACCAAAAAATATCACTTACCCTACCTTTAACTTTATTTAAATGTATTTATTCAAACTTACTTTATACATAGTAACTAAGGCTACTAGGTGTAAACATTTACTTTCTACAACACCAATATGTTTGTGTTGTAATGTACTGTATAGTTCAAAGCCATCTGCATCTAAAGTCCCTTTCCCCACACCACCTCCACGGAGGAAATGACACTCAAACATACTACTGGAGTGGGACTTGAACCTATGACTTTCTGTTTACCAGGTATCCACTCTACCCATTCAGCTATGGCTGTCTCTTCAGGCTTAGTGGTTCTCAAAAATATGAGCGTTCCAAATTTGGCAAGATGTTGGGCACACCTTGATTTATTGTCAGAACCTGTAGTTGAACTTGCATCCTCACACATCATAGGCAGGCGCCATTACTCAGTGAACCACTGAGCTTTTGTTTAATGCTTATGAAAGAAACCTTCACTTTAAATCCATTTCACTGTATACCATTTGTATATTGTCCCTTACACCAGTAGGGATACTATAATACTAGTCCTGTGTAGTGGAAGAAAGCTGGTGAAAACTATTACTAAAATTGATAAGTATTAGCCGCAGACCTCCTCCGATTCTTCAAAATGTTTAACTGGTATTTGTGGGACTTGAACCCAGGACCTTTTTTGACATGCAGAAAGCATCTTTCACAGTGAGCTATTGTCATGACTGCTAGAACAGCCAAATAGAATAGATTCATCACAAAGATGTTTCATAAACATTGAAACATCTAAGCTAAACTAAATCATTGCAATCAATCAACTGCATATTTTGATATGTATTTTGTTGCAGTAATTAAGGAAGTGAAGGGACAGTGGAAGTTACAGTGGTTCTTCTTTAATCTGAAGCATGTTTTAAACACCACACTTAAAAGCACTAAAGAAACATGTGGCAATGTGTGGAGGTGCCATAGGCAAGCGAGTTCTGACGTGGATACCTAGGCGACCTTGTAAAAGGCCAAAGCAGGTTCAAGTCCCGCCTAGGCACTGAAGCACATACTCATCGATGTACTCTGTTACCCCCGGTTTACGGGGATGCAGTACAGTGGGGCCGGGGAGCGGTTTAGCTCCCTGGTGTTTCCACACAGTAAAACTAGGTGGTTATGGCAAAAAAAAGTCACTCCTACAGTATCTGAACTTTTATGTAACCAAGGTAACAATGAAAATTACTGTAGGTGAGGTCACTTCCTGAACTGCACTCCTCCCACCTCACTGTTCTCCTCCCACCTCACTGTTTGATGTGTGTGCTGCTGCCCTGTCTGCTGACTGCTAAGCGCTGACTGCTGAGCGCTGACTGCTGAGCTTTTCTATAACTAAGCTTATTTATTCACATTCACATTACTAGAGCCTGTTACACGGAGGCCTTGAAGAATGGGTACAGCGGTTTGTTGAAAACTAAAACGGACGGTTATTGTTAAGTCAAGACTCAGAAAGGGAGCCTTGACTTAGAGCCTAGTGCCAATCCTCTTCCTACTGGCCCATGTATAGTCAAAACTACACCCCTGCTCTACACTACATTTCCCAAAATGCACCAGCAAAATGGCCGCTCATTACCTGATGGGAAGCACCTGAAAAGGAGTGGAGGTGCTCAATCATTATACAAACACACTTCAGAGAGAAGGAACTAAGTTCTACCAAAGAAGTTCAGCCCAAAGACTGGTTTTATTTACTTTGTTTTGCAATACTGCTTATGTGTTTGAAAATGTGTCTTATAATGTGTTCATGTCTAACTGGTTAAGTTAAATTAAGGAACACATTGCAGCATTGTTGAAGGAACTCATTGCAGCGTTGTCCTCTATTTGTGTTTGGAAAGAAAAGTATGAAATACAAAAGGATAATACAAAGTTAAAAGGTCAAAATTCTGTTTATGATTTAAAACTACTAAAATGTAGAAAATTCATGAAATTACCATGTTATGGTTTATTTGAGTTAAGACTACTAAAATGTGGAATTCATGAATTTGCCATGTTTAAGAAATGCTTAAAATGCTAAGTGAAAAATAGCCGATCTACAAGCTTGAGGGTCTACTATTTTTCCTAAAATGTGTCTTTATTCCATTTAAAGGACTTAAGATGGTTTATTCATTTTAAATGTTTAATTCATTTAAAATGTTTAATTCAAATGATTTACTTAACTTGTTTAAAACATTGATTGGTTAAAGACACTTTTTGTTTGGTCTAAGGGCTTTAATTGTTTTAAGACATTTAATTGTTTTAAAGCATTTATTGTTTTAAAACATTTATTGTTTTAAAACATTTATTATTTGAAAACCCTAAGTTGTTTAATAAATACCCTAATTTGTTGTAAAACGGCAATGTTGTTAAACCTTGTTTTCTCTCTGTCTTTTAAGGTTTACAACCTGACTATGATTGACCAATCAACGAAAAGAAGCCAACCAAAATGAAATATAAGAGTTGGAAAAAATAAAGGAGTTGATTGAGTTTGAGACTGAGTTGTGTCCTTGTCTTGGGTTTGGAGCTGAACTGTGAAATAACTTGACAGTTATTATTATGCTGCAGTGGTCACGGCACTAGCAGCAGCATTAGCAGCAGCATTAGCAGCATTAGCAGCAGCATTAGCTGCAGCAGCAGCATCATTATCATCATCCAGGTAAAGTGCCCTTTATTTTCCACAGAAACGCCACTAAATCATGTAACATTCGTTTTTAGATCGACCTGGGATTGTATAATTGTGTACTGGGCTGTCTGTAACCTGCAGCTTGGGCTTAAAGCTAACAACAGTCCATTAGACAATTGTAATGATTCATAAATATAGTTATTCATATCTTTTCATTCATTTTAATGCAAGTATGCAATATGGTGTCAACATGGCAAACAAGCGCTGGTAGTCGGTACGCCTGGTTTCTACTGGGAACAGTGTTCGATTCCCTGCAGCGCTGTGCTTACTGTTTCACCTTTGTCCTGTTGTGTATGTTTACATTACATGTTAGCACTCAATTCATTGATTCATAATACCTGAATGCACTTTTTATGCAAAGCTGTTCATGTGAAAGATGGTTGCATACTGAGCAACACCAGAATATTCACCACATGCTGACTGCATGTTTTAATTTCATTGTGGTTCAAGCATAGGCATAGGATGTTGCTGTGCATTTGATCACTTGGATCTGGGTGTGCATGCTTTCTTTATTGTATATTTTTATTTATTTTAATATGTACAATTATTTCATTTCATTTAGACCTATTTGTGTTTGCTATTAGCCTACATATAGTATGTGTGCAGTGTGCTTTTTGCAAACTGAAAAATGAAATGATGAGAAATGTGCATCAACAGAAAAGCCAAAGGCTTGTTTCAATTGAAGTAGCTATTGCATGCAATACTCCCCCTTCTTAGAAACGCTCTAAACGTTCTAAAACATTTTGTTGTCAAGGACCCCCCGAATTGACTTCTATTTGGCAGTGGACCTCAATGTGAAAAGATGTAGTGTCAGGGCCCCCCATGAAAAAGATGTATATTTAAAACGTAAAAAGAATATATGTATTTATTCCAAATGTCTTTATTTTCACACAATGTCAGGGTTAAGAATCAAACTCACAACCTTCTGTTTCTCAGGCAGGCTCTTAATCCAGTGGGCCACTGTGCCATGCCTAAATAAAGGCCAAATGAATAATGACAGAAAAGCCAAAGACTTGTTTCCATTGGGGTTCATTAACATTGAAACATCTAGACAGGTAACAGCACAGCAAACCATAGACAAAGTATGCTGTAAAGTTCTTTTTTTTCACACAAGTACTGTTGTGTGTTGTTCCACAAAGAGGAATGAAGACCTTTCATAGCAAGGGAGCTGGTAGCACAATGGGTAAAGTCTAAAGGTTTTCTCAGTACAGAGGTTCCATGTTCAAATCCCAGTCATCACATACATCAGTGTTGTACTTTGAAATTTTCAAGGCCAAAATACAAAAGAGCAAGTCAAAACCACGAAGAGACCTGTTTGGCAACAGTTTATTTTAGCTGTCTCATGTTTACATTTAAATTTAAATAGCTAAATAATCTGATTTACCAGTTTTAAGTATGCGAAGATAAATTGACCCAAACCTTTTTTGTGAGATTCCAACCAGGCTAGAACACATGACAAGGGGTTAAAGATGAACACTGGATGGGTTGTCAAAAACTGTATTTATTTGTGCTAAATACATTTGCGGTCAAAAGTATTTAACAGTTTTAAGCTGTCAAAAAGTTAGAGTGAAGCCTAAAACAGAATAGAGTACAAAAGTAACAAATTCCTCAATATTGTACTTAATTCCTCAATATTGTACTTAAGCACAAATGTCTTCCTCAATAATAATTTGTGGAGTGAGTTGTGCAAATTTGTGGAGTTGTACAAATTTGTGGAGTGAGTTGTCCTCTGCTGTGGAGGGAGTTGGCCAAATTTTTGGAGTGAGTTGGGCTCTGCTGTGGAGGGAGATGTCTGGAGTGAGTTGGGCTCGATTTGGAGTGAGTTGGTTTTGGAGTGAGTTGGGCTGTTACCAGTGCAGTATATATAAAGAATATGATGGTGGCTTCCAGAGATAATATGACTCTAGCTGGACTCACTAGAAACTGTCTGTTCCTTCATTCATTCATGCATTGCATCTGGTTTCATTCAATTCACCAACTGCCTCTTTCTATCTATGAATAAACACATTAATGGGTGCATCGCCAATAGATGCATGTGTAATGCTGTGTTCACACCGGCAGCTACAAAGATACATTCTACCATTCATTCTCAATGGAAGCCAAGCCACACAGTTCAGTATATATAAAGAATAGTTTAACCATTTCCATTGGGGTCCGCTCATTAGTGTGTGCGTGCGTGCGTGCGTGCGTGCGTGCGTGCGTGCGAGCGAGCGAGAGAGAGAGAGGGAGGGAGAGAGTTCATGGCTGCCACACACCTCTGCACCCACTCGTAATTATTCAAGGTAAGGTGGCATAGGAGCCACCCACACTTCTCCTCCTAATGAATTCTAAATGGTGACACTAATGATCACACACACACACACACACACACACACACACACACACACACACACACACACACACACACACACACACACACACACTGATAGAGCTGTTATTTTTCCTTATCAACCATATGTACAGATACTTATGCATGGCAGAAACATCACATCAGTATGTATATAAGTACCGGTAACTTTCATCAAAGGCGACAAGAAAAAACCAGACTCAGGACACAGGCAGCCATTGGATGTAACGAAAGTCTATTATTCAGAGAGAGAGAGTAATGGAAGGTTACAGTATCAGCAGGTTCACGCATCATCGGTCGTCGCCTCTCTCCGCCGTTAAACAGAGAAAGCACTGGACTTTAACAGCGTCCAGTAACATAAACATATGACATCATTGAAGATACATCAAGCGTCCAACCGTCAGAGGGGTTATCCTGCTATTGGTGGATAGTGATGATTACGTCGTCGTCAGATGAGGATGATGATGGTAGATGATGAAGATGATGAAGATGGTGTGACAGTTTATCTTTGAACAAACAGCGTCCACATGTCTCGAATAACACGTTGACCTCGGGTCTGACCTGTCACTGGTCAGTGATGACTTCAGTGGCGCTGAAGGAATTGTTAGCAGAGAAGAACATCGAGATACAGTGTTCTCAAAACAACTGATAGCCACAGAACGCCTGTAGCTAGTTTGACCTTGCATAGACAGAGACAGGAGAAATAGGGTACATGACTGAATTTAGGCCAATATGACAGCATTATATTAATTTGACATTTAAAGCAGTTTTAGGGCACTAGACAAATTATGATCAATCAAAATAACTCCATCAAGCCTACATCTTATCATGATTTGGATAGGGTCAAAGGGCAAGCTGATCAAGTCTTGTACCTTGTGACATTATTCAAACCAAATCAGACACAGACAGGCAAACTTAACATTGTGACAGAGATTTCAATGACTTAAGGGCAAAAAGAAATGGTTAGTTATTCAGATAACATACACATTTGTACTTCTTCAAAAGGACTGTATAATTTATTCAGATATTAATTCAAAATTGTACTTCTTCAAAAGGACTGTATATAATGGTTATTTATTCAATTAGGAAGCAAAACATGGTTATATTTCATGACATTTTAAGACACCACACAACAAAGTTTTCCCCTTGCAATTTGCAAATAACTTTATTATAATTCAAAAAAAATCTCAGCTAATGTACTGTCCCAACAAACCTTTTCAAAATATGTTTAGATTTGATCAATTTTAGCACCGTTAATGACCCTTAGCCCGTTTCTGTTGATAGAGTGAGAGAAAACTAACCAGTCTGACAAGTTTTCAAATAATCTGACAAGAGACCTACGTCACTTTGTCAAAGACGATTCTGGACACGTTCAGAAAAAGAAAAAGTTACCCTCCTCGTTGTGAAGCTGCGGTCCAGTGCTTTATTTAACAAGTTGACCTGTTGGTCCAAGTATTTGAGACTGGAACAATACACTCCTGATACCTGTATTTATTACATCATTTTACACTTTATTTAGGGAAAAACTCACGTGGAATGGTCTTAAAACTCAAGAAATACTTTCCGATTGCATCATGTAGGCATGGGGGCATCAAACATCTATCCAAGACATTAGTTGAAATCTGTAAGATAGATGGAAATCAAATTTACTGTTTGGCATGAGACCTACAGTTGACTATAGTATGAAACAGAGTTTAAAACAGTTTGGAATAAAATTAAAGTTTTAGCCCTGTATGTCACAATTAGCAGGTATTGTGACATTATTGTTGTCCAGGAATTGGATTAATGGAGTGGCTTACATTCTCGTTCTAAAATGAAACACAAAGACAAACAAAGCATTAAACATTTAAATCGAATCATTCATCAAACTCCCCTCTATTTGACACTCATATATCTGTAATATAGTGTGTGTCAGAGGACGAATTTGTTGATGAGAAAGAAAAGAAAAAGAAAAAAAATGAAAAAATAAAATTTCAAACTTTTTTTTTTTAAAAGTTATAATTAAAATATTTAAAATTAAAATATAACAATGAAAAATAAGGAATAAACATCTTTGTTCTGAAGAGTATATTAGAGTTAGGTAAAGTACACCAAAATAAATCGAAATTAATTTTTTTCCAAAAAGAGCAGATCTACCAGCTCAAAAAAATCTTAAGTTAAAATGATAAAATATTTTCAAAACTTTTTAAAATAATTCAAAATGACTTTATAATAAACTTAATATTATAGTTATTTTTTTCCAATATTGATATTAGAACATATTGAGTCTTATTAGGGTTAATTTAACTGAGATGGGTTATACATTGAATGAAGTTGAACAATGGAGGCTGTAGGGGCAATCGTTGCTAAGCAACGTGGCAGTTAGGATTACGAGAACTAACACTTCCTGTAAGGAATTATGGGTACTGAAGTTTTAGAGACCAGAGTGGTAAACTAATTTTAACTGACTGGAGAATGACTGAAATTTGGACTAAGATTGTTAGAGAACGAGCAAGACAGACAAACGCGCATTCAAACATTCACGCATGCCTGCATAGCTGAATCGCTCACACACAGAAAAGAGAGAAAGATAAACAGAGAACTTTCACCTTACGCTCTCTCACTCCCTTGCACTCACACACTGGCGGATCCACACAGAGAGAGAGAGAGATAGAGAGAACAAAAAAAACAATCGTTCATTAATACACACAGACATACCGAACATACATATTTCAGCGACAAACTAAATTTGGAATGAGAAATATTTTACTGACTGGGTTCAGTATTAGGCTACTTATTAGTTTAAATTATAAAAAATATTTAAAACTTAGAATTTAAAACTTAGGATTTAAGGCTTATTATTAAGGCAAAATATATTCACTGGTTCAAAGGAATATAAAATGTATTATTAAGGCATTTAAAACGTATTGTTTAAAGCTCAATATATTAAATGGATGGATGATTTAACCTACAGTGGTCAAAATAAAACCGGTCTGTGTTCAATATATATAACTTTGACTGATGACAGAAGAAATCACAGAGAAAAAAATATATACATTTAACAAACCATATAAGACAAAACAAACAAACAAAAAAATGTACTGACAAAGTAAGTAAAACACAAACTTCAAACGGACTCGGGCCGAAGCAGAAGTTTCTGAATTACACGGACGGACGGACGGACGGACGGACTGTGAGCTGATATGAGACCCGATAAGGTGGACGTATTATGCCTGTCTATCAGTAGACTAGAACATTAACCCACTTAGGTCAAATATCAGTATAGAAGGAAAAATGAGTACATTATGACAACGAGAAAATAAAACAACCTAAATAAAGACCACTGTATTCTAATTAAAAGGATAATTTATGAGACATTAGGAATGTCCTCCCAGCAATATAAGGTGATAAAACATTTTTACTTGGCTGACTCCCTGGCGGAGCTGTGTTAAACAGTAATTTAAAAACAGGCTGATAATTTATGAGACAAATAGTTCGGTAAAGACATTAAAATAAAAAGAAATAAAAAGGTATACTCATCAGATCAAGGTTCACATGGAGAAGTTACGTGGAGATCCCAATCACTGGACCATGGTAAAATAAAATAAAAAGATATACATACCAAATCAATGGTTCAGGGATCCTGACTCCGATGGCTGGACCATGTGGAATTTGAGACAGGTCGAGGGTCAAGTCCAAAGGTCCAGCGATCGCGTCCAGGTCCAAAACAAAATAAATAAAATAAAAAATGTGATACTGTTCAAAGATAACCTTCATCTGAATAGAAGTGATACATCGTTACACCCAAGGCTGGTTCGTTTGATACGTATTAAAACAGGGGAAGCCAGGGGAAGAGAGTCTGACCGTACAGTTCCGGTCAATAGCTCAGTTCCCCTCGTCCACCCTGTTTCAACCATATCCGGCATCGATTTGGACCAATTGATAGAGCTGTTATTTTTCCTTATCAACCATATGTATAGATACTTATGCATGGCAGAAACATCACATCAGTATGTATATAAGTACCGGTAACTTTCATCAAAGGCGACAAGGAAAAACCAGACTCAGGACACAGGCAGCCATTGGATGTAATGAAAGTCTATTATTCAGAGAGAGAGAGTAATGGAAGGTTACAGTATCAGCAGGTTCACGCATCATCGGTCGTCGCCTCTCTCCGCCGTTAAACAGAGAAAGCACTGGACTTTAACAGCGTCCAGTAACATAAACATATGACATCATTGAAGATACATCAAGCGTCCAACCGTCAGAGGGGTTATCCTGCTATTGGTGGATAGTGATGATTACGTCGTCGTCAGATGAGGATGATGATGGTAGATGATGAAGATGATGAAGATGGTGTGACAGTTTATCTTTGAACAAACAGCGTCCACATGTCTCGAATAACACGTTGACCTCGGGTCTGACCTGTCACTGGTCAGTGATGACTTCAGTGGCGCTGAAGGAATTGTTAGCAGAGAAGAACATCGAGATACAGTGTTCTCAAAACAACTGATAGCCACAGAACGCCTGTAGCTAGTTTGACCTTGCATAGACAGAGACAGGAGAAATAGGGTACATGACTGAATTTAGGCCAATATGACAGCATTATATTAATTTGACATTTAAAGCAGTTTTAGGGCACTAGACAAATTATGATCAATCAAAATAACTCCATCACACACACACACACACACACACACACACACGCGCGCGCACACGCACACGCACACACACATATTAGGAAACATGTTTCCTAATAAGCCAGTTGATAAAGGCTTAGCAGTGAGTGTGTGTCATATTATGTCATTTCATCAGTGATTCACTTCCATCCATTAACACTAAACACTTCACAGCACTTTCTCCTGCATGGAGAAATTCATCCTCCATGGTGCTCTCAAACTGCCTTCACTCAGTGTCTGGATCAAGTCATCCACGTAAACCCACTTTGTTTTTGCTTTGACCTCACTAGACACAGTGGCTTTGTTTCCACCAAATTACTCCAACAAATGACTCACTCTCACAGTGTGTTTTGTTGTGCCAACAAACTGAAGGGAAACCAAATTGCCTTTGGTTTTACAGTCTGCATTGTGCGTGCGTGCGTGCGTGCGTGCGTGTGTGTGTGTGTGTGTGCGCGTCAACAGACACAGTTTGAAAGAGAAAGGTTTAAAATGTGATGAAGACTATGCATGAAGAAGAAGCAAGAAACTTATGGAAAGAAAGAAAGAAAGAAAGAAAGAAAGAAAGAATTAAAGAAAGAAAGAAAGAAAGAGAGAAAGAAAGAGTGCAGCAATGAGGGTTATATGAGATGTCACATAAGAGGAGACAGAAAGAGAGAAAGCCTGAACATTTTAATGATGATAAATATCAGTGACAAGGAGAGGCAAGGTGTTTGTAATGTTTGTTTATCACCCAGATACACTGCTCTGACAAATCACTTCATAATTATGCAAATCAAAACATGTTTATTCCAATAACAAATTCAATCCACCCCCACACACAAACATGCACACACACGCACGCACGCACGCACGCACGCACGCACACACACACACACACACACACACACACATTATTTGTCCTGCATTTGTTTTAGTTTTTGTTTGCACATATAGTGTTATTTTTCCGTATATCTGTGATGATATTTGAACTGTTGGTGCCACTACTGTATATATGACTATGAATTGAATACCAAGGTCCTCAATGGAAACAAGACCGCAAGGATCTTTGAACGGACCTTTTAGATAAAGTATTTTAAATGTAACTGTGCTGTTTTACATGTTTTGCCTAATAAAATATTCAATCAATCAATCAAATGCCCGGGCACACAGTGCTGGCTTCTATAACTAAGGGTACAGACAACCCAACAGTGCAGGGCAGCAGCCAGCAGCTCATACAGGATATATGGCACAGAGACGAAGGCATGGGAGGCATGAGCTCGATCCTACGACAAATTCACTGGCGTTTCCTGTGTTGAATAGGCTCTATGCACAGCAGCCACATTGGACAGAAATTGGGCCCCTTCCTTGCTTCCTTCACAGGTGTTACCAATGACACTAATGAAGGCTCTGTTCCATTTAGTGTAGCACAGTGGTTCTCAAACGTTTTAATTTCAAGGACCCCCATAACTCTGAGAGTGTACAAATGGAACCAAATGGACCCGGGAGGGTCCATTTGGTTCCATTTGTACACTCTCAGAGTTACACCCTCTCAAGGAACCATGAGGGTCCCTGGACCACACTTTGAGACCCACTAGTATTTCTAGTGAGCCAACATGCACAATATCAGCACCCTGACTCTGTTTGACCAGAATGGAACAGAGCCTCATTAGTATCATTGGTAACACCTGTGAAGGAAGTCAGAAGAGGGCCAAAATGGCTGCTGTGCATAGAGCCTATTCAGTGTTGATGTGAGTGACAGATATGACTGCCATGCCATGACAAAACTCAACCCAGGGGCCACGTTAGGACCCCCAGGACAGTGTTGCCCCAATCTGCACCAAACTTGACACAAACACTGTTCACGGGTCTGCCATGACAATAGTCACACCTAACAAATGGCCATAACCTGGTGACCATTGTTCTGATCAGTGCAATATTGGACTGGATGTGAAGGCCTGAAAACCCGGTCAGATATAAGTACCATTGAAAATGGCACTGTATCTTTACAATGAAAATACATTCAGAGAGTGAAGCAGATTGTGAAGATACAGAAAATCACATAACCTACAAGGCAACTAGATGGAGCAACCAAGTACTTCTAACATACACCCGGAAAGAAAACAAATACATGAAAGTTCAAACCCCAGAGACACTTGCAATGCAGAGAGATGAAATCTCTCTGCATTGCAAATCTCTCAGCATTGAAATTTACTTGAGTAAAAGCACAAATGTATTGGTATCAAAATGTACTTAAATAAAGTACTCTGGGATTTCATTCTGCTGGTGTTAGCACACTGTGTACTGTGAATATCTGCTTCCAGTTTAGCTGTAGTTTCTTTAACCAGTTTCGGCCAATCAGAGCTGGTGTCTTTCCCTTAACAATGACTAGTGGTAGAGTGACTTGCTGTGTCTCATACTGTACTGGTATCGTTATGTACCCACAAACAGGGATTATCTGGCCTGAGTAGGATTTCAGCTTTAATCTGGAGGCTGGTTTTAATGGGAAACAGGTGAGGTTTGACTGGTAGTATTCCTCAGATACCACTGACACTGCTGACTCTGTATCCAGTAGCATGGTTTTGCTCTTGTCACCCAGTACAACATCAACTGTGTAACCTTTCTCATGGCTTTCTCATGTAGAGTATGTAGCATACTATCTAATCTAGTCTAGATCATCATCTTCATTATCATCCCTTGTAGGTGCGTCTTCCTCATTTTCCACATATTGGGTTTGAGAAGTGACATTGCCTTTTCTGCATGCCCGAGCAATGTGTCCAATCTTGGAGCATGTATGGCACTTTTCACTTTTGAATTCGCAATCACGTGCTAAGTGTTTTCTTAGACATCGATAGCACGCTTGTTCTTGTTGCACCCCAGTTTTACCTGGTGAGCTGGTGCACTGTGTGCCGCAAACTCCATCGTATTCTTTGACGCAAGCTCCATCGATATAGCAATCTCACAGGCCAGCTGGAATGTCAGATCCTTTTCTGACAGCAATCTGCACTGCACAGCCTCAGAACGCAGTCCACACACAAAGCAATCCCTAAGCGCCTCGTCCAGGTAACGGCCAAAATAACAGGTGGCTGACAACTGCCTCAAAGCCACAACATAATCAGAAACACAGCTTCCCGTTCTTTCTGGTTACGTTTTTGAAAACGAAACCGTTCAGCTATCACAATTGGTTTTGGTTTATAATGCAAACTCAGTGCCTTCTTTAGGTTAGCATAAGACATTTGACTTGGCACAACAGGAGATACCAGGTTCTTCAGCAGCCTGTAAGTGTCCGCTCCAATCACAGAAATAACACGGCCACCTTTTTGTCTTTAGCAATGTCGTTCGCCAACATCCACTGCTCCAGACGCTCCACATATGACTCAAAATCCTCCTTCGAGTCATTGTATTCATCCACTTGACTGACGTGTCCAGCCATGGTAACTTGTAGAAAAATGTGCTTGGTTCCTTAAAAAAAAAAAAAAAAACCTCTTTGTTTCATATACGACCAGTGTACAGTTTCTAAACAAGTCCTTCACGCAGAGACGTTAAAAACATCCTCGTCGCCACTATAATATACTGGTGACTCTGAATAACCACACTTGGGTGAGCTTCCAAACATAGGTCTTTACTGGTAGACTTCACAGGTTGAACTGCCACAAGCAGCACACTTCAAAGGCCTTTAACAGGTGCAGGGGATAATGCCAATCAACATGTAGTATAGTGTTCCTAATCATTAGGTGTTCTTCCACCTAAAGACACTCTATTACACCAACAGTGCCGGAGTTTAGATGTTGAATCCGAGTTGCCTCCTTGATAAAACGCCATTCCTGGAGTAGGACAGTGGATTATATGCATTTCCTCCCTGTGATCAATAAAGCTCTGATCTATAATCCATATGGGTTAGCAGCATTCCAGTGTTCTGCATTCAGCTTCATCAAACCACTTTAGTTTTTGTTTTGTTCGGCAGAACAATATTTTATGTATGCCTATAACGTTTCCCAGACTTTAAAACTGGTGGAAAGGTTTGCCCCAGTGTGGTGTTGCTTCAGGTTACTTAACACAATTAAACACTTGTCACACTGTTTACAGTGGAAGTTTTTTCTCTGTGTGGATACGCTGGTGTGTCTTCAGATTACTTGAATAACTAAAACTCTTGTCACACGTTATACAGTGGTATGGTTTTTCTCCAGTGTGGACACGCTGGTGTGAAATCAGCTGATCGGACCGACTGAAAGTCTTGTGACACTGTATACAGAGGTAAGGCTTTTCCCCAGTGTGGATACGCTGGTGTGTAATCAGTCTGGCTAAGACACTGAAACTCTTGCCACACTGTTTACAGTAGAAGGGTTTTTCTCCAGTGTGGATACGCTGGTGTCTCTTCAGGTATTCTAACTCATTGAAACTCTTGTTACACTGTTTACAGAGGTAAGGTTTTTCTCCAGTGTGAATAAGCTGGTGTGTCTTCAGGTGTGGTAATTGATTGAAACTCTTTTCACACTGATTACAGTGGAAGGGTTTTTCTCCAGTGTGAATGCGCTGGTGTGTCTTCAGGTGACCGACATGTTTGAAACTCTTGCCACACTGTTTGCAGAGGAAAGGCTTTTCTCCAGTGTGGATGCGCTGGTGTTTCTTCAGTTCACATAACATACTGAAACTCTTGTCAGACTGTTTACATATGTGTGTGTTTTCCTTCCTGTGTAAGATGGCTGATGTGTCTTTACGTCTGGTTGAGTTAAAGTCTTGGCAAAGTGTCGATGACTGTGAGATCTCGGTTCTTCGGTGTCTCCTTGTTTCTCGCTGGTTACTGGGCTGGTGATTGTCTGACAGCTTGCTGAGGACATTTGTCCATTCGTCAGCCTTTGACTATCGTTGTGGCTCCTCTTCATGTGTTCAATAAGAGATGTCACGGCATGTGTACACTCAGAACAGGAGACGCTAGGGGTAGTTTATCATCAAAGCTGCTGTTATACATGGTCTGTGATGGGGATGGGAGTTGTAGAAATACTTTAGGTGAATGATATGTCCTTATATAATACTCTCTCGCCCTCTTTCTTTATCTCTTGACTCACACTCTCTGTCTCTCCCTGTCTCTCCCTGTCTCTCTCTCTCTCTCTCTCTCTCTCTCTCTCTCTCTCTCTCTCTCTCTCTCTCTCTCTCTCTCTCTCTCTGTCTCTGTCTATCTCGGGTAGTGTCCTCAGTGCTTCATCTGCTCTGGTTACAAACTGATGAAGTGAAAAACTAAAGACATATTCTTAACCTATATAGCCTGACCGGGAGCTCTGGTCTGACCTCACAATCCATTGCCAATTTGTGCAGGCAGCCATCCTTCCATATTTAAGCAAGATTGATGTCATCACTATAACAGAAGAGATCACTAATTGAATTTCATCTTTACGTTGGATAGATGCTATATTAACCTCTTCAGCAACACATAGCTGTAAACCATTTAATGTCAAGGAACCTGAAACCTGGACCCGAAGCCGATTCTACATGTCTCCTAAATCCCAACAGTATTCTCAAAAACGTATGTTTCTATGTCAGTGGTGCTCAATCTTTTTCATGTCAAGGACCCCCAAAATGATATGTATTTGGCCGCGGACCCCCATCAAAATATGTTGTTCCAGGGACCCCCAGAAGCAAAGATTTGAGTTAAAAATGTTCGCTTTAAAAATATATATATTCAAAGATTTGCACACATTTTCACGATTTTTCAAAAATAGCCAAAGTGTAAAATAATGCTTTTTAGCTCAAATTTAAAAATGACACAGGTCCAGGTCTTAATGGGTTAAACAGTGTTGCGATGTTCAAGGCCATGGAATCAACATCAGTGTCTTCTCCGAATGGGAAGCACATGAATGTAGCGATGGGCTCAAGTAAGGCAAAATCTTGAAAGCGTTTGTGAAAGTCTGACTGCACATTTTTTATTTGCTCTGTGTAGCGCGCACTGTAAAATTGCGCAGCCGCCTTTCCTTGCCTCTCCAGCTCGGACTCTATGTTTGGAAACTTTGTCAGATCCTTGCGCTGCATTTTTGATAACAGCCTTTCTAGTTTTCGTTTGAAACAATTAACTGAGCCGATCATGTCGACCACAGTTTTGTCTTTCCCTTGCAGCTCCAAGTTAAGCTCATTCAACATGTTGGTCACATCAACTAAAAATGCTAAATCTAGCAGCCACTACTCGTCATCAAGCTGTTTGTATTCTGCATGTTTCGCACTAAGGAGAAACTATTTTATCTCCGGTAGGAGCTCTCGGAATCTCTGCAAGAATTTGCCCCTACTCAGCCATCTGACATCGGTGTATAGCAATTGGTAGGTGTGGTCGCTGTCAGCCTCTTCCAGTTGCGCACGGAACAGCCGTCTTTGAAGTGCTCTGGACCGGATAGAGTTGGTGATGTGGTATTTGTTGATAACCATCCTGCCGTCTGCGCCATATGTGGTATTTGTTGATAACCATCCTGCCGTCTGCGCCATTTATGGTATCTTAAAACCACAGACTTAAAGGTTTTATGCACTATACTAATTGCCAACAACGCCATATTGTAAAGTTAGTTTGATGTTCCAGAGATGTGAATGAATGGTGAAGAATGGATGAGACATCACTCCGTAGTGAGGTTCGTTGCTTCGGATTTATTTCATGGAACAGACAGAGTACAAACAGCTTTCCTGGGGAGCCTCAGCTCCCCTAAGCGCGGCCCTCCGGCCTCTGACACACTAAAGTTAGTTACATTTTAGTCAGTACTTATAGCAGTGGTCACACTTGAGATCTAAGTAGAGGTACATGTGGGTGTGTCAGCCCTGTAAGGTGAACCCCCACTTCCCCTGGCCCTCCACATTTGCAACTGTAAAGAGGCAGGAAAAGAGAGGTGTCAGCCTTGATGACAAATGCCTAGACGCACTGTCTCCATGCTAAGTGTACCCCACACCCAACCAGGCTAACAAATGGTAATACACTCCTCTGTCTGTACTGGCCAAAGTGACTTGTAAAGTTAAGTAATAATTCTAACATATGACTTAAATGTGTATCTTAAGTTAAGAAATATACAGCAGTGACTTTCATTGACACATCCATCACCTCTTTCATATTCAACATTTTGGCACATAGTGCTTGCTGGTGTGTTTATGCAGTGATAGTTAACAAAGTCGGGGAAATCGTCGCCTTGCTTGCATTTGGCGATGAAGCCATTACTGCGCCCCACCATCGCAGGCGCACCATCACTGGTGATTGATACCAATTTAGACATCGGGATCTGTTTTTTGGCAACAAAGTTTTTGAAGGTCTTAAAAATGTCCTCGCCCCGAGTGTGTTCTTTCATTGGTAGCATTGTTAATAGTTCCTCTTTTGCTGTCATATCTTTGAATACCATCCTAATGAAAACACACAATTGTGCTGTATCACTTATATCAGTAGACTTGTCTGACTGCAACGAGAAACACTCACATTTTGCAGTGTTCTTCTTAAGTTGCTGAGTCAAATCACCAGCCATCATTTCACACCGCCGTGTAACAGTGTTTCTGGATAACTGAAGGGATTTGACAGCTGATACTATTTCAGGTTTGTTTTTAAAATCATGAAATAACGAGTCTGCTGCCACAAGGAAGGCGTCTTTTACCATCTGTCCATCTTGGAAGGATATCTTACTTTGAATGAGCATATGACTGACCCGGAATGATGCTTTAGTGGCTGCTCAATTCACTTTTAGGAGGGAATTCACCGTTGAAATCCTTATGACGTTTTGTAAAATGTCTCTCCACGTTTCCTTGCTTTGCAAAGACGCTGGTGTTACATATAAGGCAAACGCAATTGGAATGTGACATCGTGAAAAAATAGTCTTCTTCCCACTCTGCATGGAAGTGGTAGGTTTTTAGCTTCTTTGCCGCGCACATCTTGATATAATTGTTAATTTTTAATAGACTTGAATACGACGTTCCCCCGCGCTATGCAAGGCATTGCATTGTGGGTTTGAAGCAGCGGGGCGTTGACAGTGAGGCCGACAGGCCGTGCATGTCAGTCAGTGAGCAAAAGACAAAAAGGGGCGTTTTATGTGTTTTTTTGTTTTTTTTCCGGGGCATTTCAGGCGGTCTACCTGCGCAGCCTCTGCGGTCTACTGGTCGATCGCGATCGACGTAATGGGCACCCCTGCTCTATTCCATCCAGAAATGAGATACCAATCAGTAAGGGTGGATGGAAGATCAGACGGACGGACAGATGGGTGGGCGGGCAGGCGGATGTTCGAGCAGACAGACCAAAGTACGTCCCAACCAACTGACACATTTCCTCTCATTTCTGCCACTAGATAAACAGAATGTGATTGGTTTTCCCCAGCAGCTCTAAGGTAAATATTTGCTTTGAATTTGCTTGAATGTACCAATCCTATTTGCACAGAGGATCAGACACATATTATACGTTATTATACACACCTACATACATCATGCACGACACACTCACTGATGCACACATGCATGCACATACTTTCTAGATGCCTGTACATAAGCATATTCATTATCTCTCCATTATATATGCATCCATGCATGGCGGAACATAAATTAATGCAAACACGCACGCACACACGCACGCACGCACGCACGTACGCACGCACGCACGCACGCACGCACGCACACACACACACACACACACACACACACACACACACACACACACACACACACACACACTAGAGAGGTTGAGCTATAATGATTCTATCCAGGCTACCATGGTAATTAACTTTGATCTTATTTTAGTGTTGTTATCAAACAAGTGGTCTCTCTGCTCCTGCTGTGATGTTGCTCACTTCACACACAATATATGTTAATGTCACAATTAAGACTTTCTCTGCATCATCTCTGTCTCTCGTTTACAGATTGTTACATACTGTGTACTGTGTGTGTGTGTGTGTGTGTGTGTGTGTGTGTGTGTGTGTGTGTGTGTGTGTGTGTGTGTGCGTACGTGCGTGCACATAAACTGACATTGTTAAATCCCTTCTTCCTCTATCTCTATCCTCTCCTCTCTGCCCTCCCCTGATTCCCTCCCCTCCCTGCTCCCTCTCACCTGGCTCTGCACCTCCTCCTTTTCTCCACTATCTCAGCTGTTACTGTTACAGACCAAAAGTAAAAGTTCTAAAATGTTTGAAAATAGCAAATCTACAAGCTCACAACGCGTCGCATCGCGGCGCGTTGACAGCTTGTAGATCTGCTATTTTCAAATAGCCTATGCATAAAATAGGGCTAAAGTGGTTAATGTACAGTTAGCGGAGCAGATAAGTGCTACGATCTTTCAATTTATGATAAAAGCGTGAAAATTGGCGTGAGCAGTCTCCATGGGTCACTTGACAAGAATATTGTCTGAGCCATTTGTAATTTCAAGATGGCGGCCATTTTTCAAGATGGCCGACACCTTAGTGGGCAGTTAAGTGATATGATGGTTTATTTGGTGATACAAGCATGAAAATTGGCATGAGCAGTCTCTGTGGGTCACTTGACAATAGGCCACCCACAGCTATTTGAAATTTCAAGATGGCGGCCATTTTTCAAGATGGCCAACACTTTAGTGGAGCAATTAAGTTATATAATGGTTTATTTGGTGATACAAGCATGAACATTGGCATGAGCAGTCTCTGTGGGTCACTTGACAATAGGCCACCCACAGCTACTTCAAATTTCAAGATGGCGGCCATTTTTCAAGATGGCCAACACTTTAGGGGAGCAATTAAGTTATATAATGGTTTATTTGGTGATACAAGCATTACATTTGGCATGAGCAGTCTCTAAGGGTTGCTTGACAAGAAAACACTCCCAGCCACTTGAAATTTCTATTTTCAAGATGGTCGCCCCCTGGATCCTCAAAAGATACATTTTCTCATAGAAATGTACGTTTTTTTTTCCATTATGGACGATTATTATTATTATTATTATTATTATTATTATTGTGCTAAAACAGTTGTGTTGATTTGTTGATCATAGATAGATTAGATAAGAGTGAATATCTGCACTACCAGGGCACACTGGTGATATATCACTGCTGTTAAACCTCAGAGTGGGGTTCAATGTCAGCTAATTGAAAGTTAGTATCCCAGATGCTGTCTAATTTCCCCCAAAACAGTTAGATAGCCGCACCTGAATTGACAGGTTGTGCCAGCGCGGGAGAGCCGAGCCAAGGTTAATGGGGTTTTAATTAACCGGATGGTGTACAGATCGCATGGGATTTAAATGGCATTGGATGAACGATCGGACTAAGTGTTGGGTTAAGGCACAAACTTAGTTGTATCCCATACATCAAAGTGCTTGGTAAAAGGTGATAAAAGGATAAACCCTCTGCCTCTGCCTATGCTGCAGACATGGCAGAAGCCATCATAACAGTTGTGAAAACTAACTGGGACAGATGTTTCATTTGTCAGCAGGTCACCAAGGAAAAACTCATTCAGCCAAGTTTATTCAACAGAGAGCACGACCGTACTGGTCATGATACCATTGCAAGAAATGTTCCATTATTTCATAAGATCAATGCTCTGCCTATCTTACTTAGTCCAACCCGACTAGATGAAGGTGATGGCATAGAAAGCACATTGACAAGAAACAGAGCAACATATCATTCAAGCTGTTCAACAACACAGAGCTGGAAAGGGCCCAAAAGAGAGCATCTACATCTGCTGAAGACACTGAAGATACCAAAGATATCCATGTCAAGAGACTAAGAAGATCTAATGTATGACCGGTCCAGTGATGTCACAACTGTGAACGAGGCCAGGCTTGATCTCTTTGCCAGAAAGCAAAGACGATATGACTTGATCCTGCCAACTCAAGCAGCACTCAAAGAGCATGCCAAACGTGCTTCTTATGAGGCTGGATACGTGTGGGGACAGGCATTGAAGCGACCTCCACAAATGCCGAGCCCATCTGACTGGGGATGGGTGGAACAGGACGAGAAGTGGAAAGAGTCTTCTGGACTCCACTTCCACCTATTGCGGAGAGTTGTTGGGAGTTGACCAAATGTGGGTGCACCAAGGCATGTACTGGAAGGTGTAAGTGCTTCAGATATGGACCCAGTTTCACATGCCTATGTAATTGCCCCTGCTAGAACCTATATTTGCATGTTTATTTTGCCAGAGTTATTCCCCGTTGTCCTCTATGTTTTCAAGTGTAGGCCTATGGCTCGGCTTCCCCTCGCCACATCGGCGCATCATGTTTTACTTTGTATCTAGTCTATTACTGTGTAATTTTCAGTTGTTACTTTGTAACATTGCTTCCACTACCTTCCACTGCCATATCTAACAGTGAAGC
>NC_139955.1:9041294-9108794 GCF_963454915.1 Gymnoscopelus microlampas
CTGTCCCCTCCTCTGAATGATTGATTGGCTAATTAGTTTTACTCCTACATTTAACTTAAAACCACCATCTCTATAATTCACCAGTGTGAAATTGTACTTTAAATATATAGAGGAGTGAAAAAGTACAAATACATTAAAATACTTAACGTTAATGTTCAATTAACGTTCAGATTGAATTCTTACTTTCCAATCAGCTTCCATTCATTCCCAGCTAATTTAATATTCATAGAGTGATTCATAGAGGCGGCAATTGTCCATTGTGGTTAAGCAGATAATTGTTCATATGTATGAGATACAGAGGTGAGTGGGGAAATTATTCATTCATTACTTTACATTCATTCTGCACAGTAAAGTCTAGTCATAAAAAAATAGAACAAAAGCTAAATAAAACTTCTAAAAGAAAATAGCTTTTGTGTGTGTGTGTGTGCAAAAACTTGAAAGTCCAGATGGCTGCCAGCAGAAACAACTTCAGGCTGCGCTCCTTCGAACTGTGGTGCGGACCAAACGAACGAACCCTGGTTCACCAAAAAACAGGGGTCTCGGTTTGCTTCCAAGTGCAATTGAATGCAATCCGAACCAAAAACAGCAAGTGAACCGGTGTGGCCACCCACCCAGCACCTGCGGCTATGTCTGTTGCGTATCCCGGTAAAGCTCGATAACTGTGGCGTAACTACGCGTCGCACGTCAGAAATAGCCAATTTACAAGCTCAAACACGTCTGACCGCGACCCGTTGTGAACGGCTGTCGACCGTTTTGCAAACCTTGAAGTTACCTCATTAACATCTGAACGCAGTTTCTATACAATCCCATGGAATAAAATGTTCTATGGAAGTCCATTAGTCCGAAAATCTAATATTGAATAGACCTACCACGATGAAATAAATAAAATCAACAACGAAAGCAATAAAAAAAACTATAATGTAAATACAGAATTACAATAAAATAAATGCATTTATTTATTTCATTGGTGTACAGTATTTATTTGGACCAATGGACCATAAGTTTCTCCAGAAATGCTGTCCAATAAACAAGCGACCGTTTCAACTGTGTGACATTTGTTTAGATGTTTGGTGCGCTTGACAAAGTGCAGTGTGAACGCATACCGCACCAAACAATGTTGCATTTTCACCCCAGAATCGCACCGAATTGCAGGTGTCAATCTGCCTAGAGTGACGTGGCCGTGGTCCTGCCTATATATGGGCGCATCAGGTTTTGTAATGGTTACGTCTGAGTCAGAGTGACGTGGCTGTGCATGGTCCTCCCAGTAGCCAATTTTAATATACATGTAGGACAGAGTCAAGGCCAAATCTGCCGCATGCTGCATGCCCTAGATTTCCAAAAGTCAGCCAAGCAAGCAGAAATAATCTCCATATTGGAGATGTTTATTGTCTCCGCCAGGCCGAAAGGCATGGCGAGAGAATATGTTTTACCCCCTGTCCGTCCGTCCGTGTGTCCGTCCGTCCTGTCCGTCCGTTAGCAGCTAATCTCTGGCACCGTTGGCCCGGCCGCTATGAAACTGTGCACGCACACTCCCTGGATGCCAATTCAGAACCTCTCTCTCAATATCTAATTTTTCAGATTGGCCAGAAGCGCCAGAAGCGCCACCAGGAGGCCGATTTGTGCAAAACACATTTATTGATACTACTCCTACAGATTTTGTCCAAACATCACACAAATCGGTACACAGTATCTCTATAGTCATGTGATCAACACGGATTTATCCGATTTCCCATATTCCATCCTCATTGCCTAAGATTGGCTTCCAAAGTTTGCAGGAATGGTCCGTTTTGAACAAAATACCTCAAATCATGAACGCAACTTGCAATTTCCGTGAAATTTCACACGCACATTCCCACTAGGCCGAGGAAGAAAAGCCAACCTATTCACATTGGCCTGTTATAGCGCCACCAGCAGGTCTAATTTTGCAAAACACATTTTTGGAACAAAATGCCTCAAATCATGAATGCAGTGTCCGATTGCAGTGAAAAGCCCTTGAACAAATGGCACCCTTTTCACATTGGCCTATTATAGCGCCACCAGGAGGCCACCATAATGTACCTGACCTGGCGGAGACCTGTGCTCCGAGGAGCACTTTTTCTAGTTCATAGTTAATGTTGTTCCATTCATTCACTCGAGAGCCCTTTTCTCCAGGCAAGTGTCGCATGTTCTTAGACCAACGTGCATCCAATAAGCCATCAGAGGGGTGACAATGATGGTGTATCGGCCAATACACACACACACACACACACACACACACACACACACACACACACACACACACACACACACACACACACACACACACACACACACACACACACACACACACACACACCATAATCTGACACACATTTGTTGGGGGATGTATTATTGAATCAGGAAACTGAACTGCTTATTTGTTAATTGCTGAGGCTGCATATATCCACTCTAATTAGCAGATTATCAGATGAAGTGTGTTTTTCCTGCCTGGTGGTAATTGCTAAATGACATTCAGCCTCAGGGTCTCATCAACACCCAGCCAGTCGTATCAAACTAACATCTAGAGGGAGAATCTCCTCCATATTTTTATAGTTTGGGATTTCACTCATGTCAGGGAATGATTAGACTATTACTGATGTGGAGATGGAGGGAGAGAGACAGAAAGAGAGAGAGAGACGCTCTGCTGGGGAGATCAGACAGAGGATGAAATGAGAGACCAAATCCAAAGAGAGACCAATTCCAACGCTCTAATGTGGAAAGTGGAGATACACTGATTGGTTAGAGATTGACTGCTAGCAGCAGAGGACCACAGGGGCTTCGTTTATTGGAAAACATAATTAATTGTCTAATCGTTCAGACAAATACATACGCAATATGCACGCATCTATGCATACTCTATGTATCATGTGGATTTGCATCATGATCCAACCTATTGTTCAAGACTTACAGGCCACAACATTAAGTGGTCTGGTATAGCGCCATCATAAGGCCTATTTGCGGTGGAATGTCTTCCTTGGCCTACGTGTTTCATGCACAGTTTGATGCCGATCAGTCCATCAGTTTGTGAGATTTGCAAGACAGACAGACAGACAGACAGACAGACAGACAGACAGATAGACAGACATAGGCAAAAACATAATATATGCTTGGCTTGGGAGATATATTATAATCTTAGAGTTTAAAATGACCCGTAAGTGTGGAGTTTGCATGTTCTCCCCATGTCTCCCTAGGGTAGGTACCTTCACAGAAACATGTAGTAATCCTGGTTGCTATACTGCCTCCCCCATGACAGCCAGGGCGCCTGATGGAGAGGAAAGGAACTGGTTGGAATAACATGTTCCTTCCATGCGCTACGTCCTACCGGGGATACTCCCCCCTGTCAGGTGATAAGAAGGTCAGTTGGCTCTCATGCATTGAAGGAGGCATGAGCTCGGCTCTGGGCTCCCTAGGCTGGCGGGAGGAGTGTAGCGCCCGAATCACTTAGACAATTGGCACTGGGTGAAAAACGGATGTAAAATCTTGGGATAAAAAAAAGACAAGATATGTATAGGCTCAAGCTATATTATGAGAGGATGGTTTGGACAACAAATGCCATTGAAACCACATCCATTTATTAGTAGACAAAGCCTTATGCATACCAAACTGAAACCTAAATATAAACCTACATTCATCTCAACAGTCATACTACACTGAAACCTTTGTGTACTAAGTTACAGCTATCTAAATATAAACCTACATTCATCTCAACAGCAGTACTTTTCTTCATCAAGTAGGTCAAGTCGAGTGTCAAATCATCACAATGATGAACTTGGATCACAGTCTCTACTCTGAAAAGCATCAGGGCTCTTCATTCATTTCAATCAAAGGTCAGTTTTGAATTATTCAGTTTGTTCCATTCATGACAGAAATCAAAGAACAGCCGGGGCGCCTGATGGAGGAGAAGGGAACTGGTTGGAATAACGTGTTCCTTCCACGCGCTACGTCCAACCAGGGAAACTCCCCCCTGTCAGGTGAGAGAAGGTCAGTTGGCTCTCATGCATTGAAGGAGGCATGAGCTCGACCCTGGCCTCCCTAGGCTGGTGAGGGGAGTGTAGCGCCCAGGATCACTTAGAAAATTGGCACCGGGTGAAAAATAAGGGTTACAAAATCGTGGGATAAAAATTATTAGAAAAAAAAATAAAAAATCAAAGGACATCTGGTCCTCTTCAGTAACTGAACCTCTGATTCTTTCATCAATTGGTTCGATCCCATCTTAAATCACCCTGATGTCACGTGCCGAGGCAGTGTGAACGTCTTTGAAATGTAATAATAATAATAGTAATAATAATGAATTGCTTTTTTATGGCGCTTTTCTAAGTACTCACTTACTCAAAGCGCGTTACGATGGTTCATTGATTCATACATTGGGAGGTGAAGCGGGGAACATTCGACGCCAGTGTCCTCACTTCCCACATTCACGCGCCAATGGTGGCAAGCTAGCGCCGAACCGACTCATTGGAGGCAATGTAGGGTTCAGTGTCTGCCCAAGGACACTTCGACATGTGGACAGGAGAACATTTCACTGTTATCCATCAGTGTTTGATGTGCACTGGCTACAGACAAACCCTTCACAATGCAATGCATGCAGAGCAGGACAGTTCTGAACACACAACACAATTTGGACAACACAATCAACCGTGAACAAAGTTTATTTTCACATAATCTGTTGTGTAGATCCTCAAGGAATCCATTTCTGAATCCATTTTTGTTCTACACACTAAGATTTCCTGTAGGATAATACATTGATTATATTCAATACTAATGCTCAAAAGCTCAAGGCTGCGCGGAAGAAACGGACACTCTAAATTTGCCGTTTTTTTTTCTTCTTCACGCCGTTTGGTGCCCCCCCAAGGGTTGGTGCCCTGTCCTTCAGCACCTCAAGCCCGTTGGATAAGCCACCACTGTCTACCACTGCAGGGAATGGAACCCTGGCCTCTATGCAGTACAATATTAATAAGGCCCGTCTCCTTAGGGTGTCACCCGATACTCATGACATCAATTTACCACTTCCTCTACAACACCCCCTATCTGTCTCTCTTCCTACATATATCATTCTAAACTTCCTGTTTCTCCCTCCCACACATGAGCGTACGCTGATGTGCAACGCTACGCTAGCCCCGTCCACTCTCATGTTAAGTTAAAAACCGGAAGTTCCGGTCCGTTTTTTCCTCTGGAAGGCCGCCGGGTCTATTCCCTCTCTTCCTGGTAGCTGTTCACGGGAGGGGTCGACTTGTGTGTGTGTGTGTGTGTGTGTGTGTGTGTGTGTGTGTGCGCGCGCGTGCGTGCGTGTGCGTGCGTGCGTGCGTGTGTGCGTGTGTGTGAAAAGTGATATAGTGGGCAGGGAGGGTCTGATTCCACGTTTTGCTTTTTGTTTTGCTTTCCTCAAGAATGTGTCTCTCCATCTCTCTACATCATTTAGCCTGTGTTTAATTTAATTAGCAGATTGCTTGCTTAGTTAGTATGCCATTCACAACAAATGTTTGTGCTTAATGCGGCGTGGTGCGTTGCAAATCTCTCCAAGCACAGTTAATCTTAACGGTTTAATATGATGAGAAATATAAAGTAAACAGAGCAACAAGCTGATGAATATTGATCCATCATCACAGATATAAAACACATTTACAGGGAATTGGATTGACTTTGGTATTTAACACAACTTCAATTGTGTGGCAGCGCAGCAGATAATACACACCAATTAAAAAAGGAGAATCTAATCCAAAATGCTGCTGGTTCATCATGTTTGTTCATACATTAAGTGTGATTTATCATTGGTGATCATGTAGTAAAGTGAGTTGAAAGAACCTGTCAACAATTTGCAAGTGTGTAATGGAACACAAACTTTATTGGCAGACTTGTTCTCCCATAGATCAAGTACACAGTGGTTATGTCAATGATAGATAGATCCTACAAGACCACCCACCTGTCATAGTCCCTCCTCCTCCTCATGAAAGGACTGCCCATGGCCCTTCCCAGTTGTTTATAAAATGCTCTAGGGGGTCCTTGAGGGAGTTCCAGAGGGTCCACAGCAAAATTTGTTTTGTATCAAAATCAGTGTAACCAGTTGAAATTATACATTGGCTATCTGAAAATAGCAGATGTACAAGCTCATAGTGTGTCACATTGTGACGCGTTGTGAGCTTGTAGATCTGCTGTTTTCAAATAGCCCATGTATATATATATATATATATATATATATATATATATATATATATATATATATATATGCGGCCGCCCCCCCTTCCCCCAGGTACCGAATTTAGGTGAAAAAAAAAAATAAATAAAAAGGTCTTCCCGCGGCTATGCCTTTTTACCAACGTGAACACCATGCAATATCGAAGTACCGATCTGTTGTAGTAGTGGTGAGTTTTTCTTCTTGTTCAGTTCTCTCTCTTTCTCCCTCTGTCTGTCTCTCTGTGTGTTTACTTTGCCAGACGGGTGCAATACGTTAGTCCGACAGCGCATTCCTCCGACAGCGCAGTGCGCCGACATTAAACAGTAAACCCGAACCAAACCCGCACCCTAACCCTAACCGCACGTGGATGCCACGTAGTCGGAGAAAAGGTCTGTCGGATTAACGCATGCCTCCCTGCCAGACGCCCCCCTCCCCCTCTGTTGCTATGTTGCTACACATGCTTTTTCTTAGCCAAGCCCCCAGCTGTTGTGTTATGATAATGAGGGGGAGGGTATATTTCTACTGCGTCATTAAATGGCTGTTTTTCTATTGGCACGTTTGACCCCTCAGGGTTTCAGCCTCCAGGAAGAAACTCAAAATAGTCAGAGAAGACACAGTTGCCAATAAAAACAACAACAGGGGGCTTAATGAAGTTCTATCAACCTCATAGACACATGAAAAACAGTTCACCCTTACGGGTCTGTAACTCAGAAAGTCTACAGATTGAATGCAAAATGGACTCCTGCAGGGCTAAAGTCGCAGCACGAGAACAGATTTGATAAGGCCCAAGGCTTTCCTCCTAAAATGTATTATTAATGGCCTGCAGTATCGTCATGTGAAATTCATAGTTTTTCAGTGTTTTGAAATTAACCTGGAAAGACAGGCTATTCCAGTAGAATCTGTAATAGATAGGGCGAAACCTAAAATAATTTGATCATGGGTGCACCAAACTTTTCTCAGTTGATCCCAAGGGAATGTTTGATTTAGAATCCATTTCTGCTTGATACATTTTGTATTGTGCATATTTAATGTTATGCTACGCTGTCCAACATCAACCAGACACCAGTGCTGCTCCTCACCCTCATCCCGGGAGGTGTAACTGAAATGAAACTAGAAAAAAGTGCTCCTCGGAGCACAGGTCTCTGCCAGGTCAGGTAGGCCAGCAATACTCGGAATTCACAAATCAGGATGGAATATGAAAAATCTGACAGATCCGTCTTGATCACTTGAGTATAGAGATAATGTGTACTGATTTGCGTGATGTTTGGACGCAATTTGTAGGGAGTAATATAAAAATAAATTGTTTTGAAAAATTGGCCTCCTGGTGGCGCTATAATAGGGCAATGTTAAAAGGGTGGCATTTGTTCCTCAAAGTAATGCGAATGTGCCTGCAGTTTCACCACAATCAGACGCTGCGTGCATGATTTGCGGCATTTTGTTCAAAACGGGCCACTCCTGCAAACTTTAGATGTCAATCTTAGCATCAGGATGGATTAAATGACAAATCAAACAGATCCGTCTTGATTGCAGGACTATAGACACACACGGCCGGAAACGGAAGGCCTACAAATTCACGCCCACTTTTGGATTTGCGCCGCTACTCGGGGTCCGTTAGAACGATGAACTGCAGCTCTCAATGCATTCCCTATGAGAGGACATGAGAGTTAGCCTACGTTTAAAATATTCCTACATTAACTGGAGACGATATTGATTTAAACAAAAATATGTTTCCAAATGTATGGAGTGTCTTTGTCAACATATCTTCTTGTTTTCTTAATAGTTGATGTGTTTCACATTTAATTTGCCACTTTAACGAGTTACCCATAATGTTAACACAGCAGAGGGTAGACGGCAGACAGACAAGTTGTCGCATTTCAGTGACATCACTGTCTTTACGAGCGCCGAGCGCTGACCAGTGGTGTACCCACTGTAGAGACCAGTCCGGTTTGCTAATAATTCCTAACAGTGCCAGATAATCACCAAGAGAGTTAAAAAAAAAAAGAAAAAAACGTTTCAGTCATTCAGTCCGACTTCACTGTAGCCTATAGTAGCCTTTTCATAAATTATATTTGTACTTAGGCTGTCCTGAGAGTTTATAATATTTAGAGAAATTTAAAGTTTCAAATGCAAAAGTAGTGGTAGTAGTTGCGAATTACTGGACATTTAGACTGAATGTTTCATTTATCCTCATCTTGCGCTAATGCACGCAACTGTTTTGCCATGTTTTATTTTTGTTGTTTCTCATAAGCGTGCATCCGTTGTCTGTCAACAACACAGTAGTCTGTGCCTTGACTTCAGTGCGCTGACTCTCTCCCCACCCGCCCCCGCCCCCCGCCCCCTTGCGCTTAAACTACATTGATGTCCTCAAAGTCACGCATCCAACAAGCTTTGAATTGAGCAGATTGGACCTTCTGTTCCAGAGATAATGACCAAAACATATTGAAAACGGACACTTTCGCCAGTTTTCTGGGTATTGAAAACCTCAAGGGATGCGTCCGTGACGTATATACCGTGCGACCACTTAAACTATAGATCTCCGATGCTAGCGGTTTTGACATACTGATGGAGTATATTATAGTATATTGTGGGTATTATATCGAGATAACAGATATGGGACATTAAAAAGGACAAATTAAACAAATGGGACAGTTTATTAGAACACAAAAAAAATCGCTACTGCCTCAGTAGTTAACCAGTGAAATTACGGTATTTTACAATGCCTCTCATTCCTCGTTCTAACGGACCCCGAGTGTCAAAAGTGGGCGTGAATTTGTAGGCCTTCCGTTTCCGGCCGTGTGTCTCTATACATTACATGTGTACTGTACAGATGTGAAAAATGCAGTTTTTCCTTGGCCTCTAGAGATTGCACAGATCGGTGCATTTATGGCAACTAATCGGTGCAACTATAGGCAAATAAACCGGCAACTGTTTTACTATCGCGCGTCACGACCCGTCAATCAATCAGTCATTCCATTACCATTGATGTTGACATTTAAACCCCCCAAAACATAAACAAAAGCAAAACAGATATGTCACATATAGCGAATAGGACCTTGAACATAAAGGATGGAGTTTGGGTTAAAGGACTACTTTGAGCCAGCATACACTTTAAAATTACATTATTAAAAACAACCTTATTAAATATAATGTGCCAGTGTTACAAGCTGTTTAATTCTAGCAGAGCAGCACATAAGAGCTTTGTCAACACTGTTTAATAATGAGGCACCAGTTCAACATGTGCTGGGCCTGGCTCATTCTCACCACCAGGAGGTGTGATTGGCCCTGGGGTGGTGGCAGCGCCACTGTCACTATCCCTCATGTCTGGGACACATGTTGTAACAGGACTTATGACTTATGCATTCAGCTAAGGCTTAATTTGACCCTTGTCTCTATGGACTGTATAGGTCCCAGATGTTAGATGATGCATTCATGCAGGACCTTTATCCAAAGCACTTCAAGGCCATTCAAAACCATTCAAGGCACGAAACTGCTCAATAGGCTCTATGCACAGCAGCCATATTATCACTTACTTCACAGGTGTTACCAATGATACTAATGAAGGCTCTGTTCCATTTAGTCTAGTACAGTGGTTTCCACGACCCCCATAACTCTGAGAGTGTACAAATGGACCCTTACGGGTCCATTTGGTTCCATTTGTACACTCTCAGAGTTACACATCTGTAAGGAAGCCCATGAGGGTCCCTGGACCCCAACTGTAGACCCACTGGTGTAACAGAGTGTTTCCAGTGAGCCAACATGCACAACAACAACACCCTGACTCTGTTTGACCAGAATGGAACAGAGCCTTCATTAGTATCATTGGTAACACCTGTGAACGTCTTCACAATATGGCTGCTGTGAATAGAGCCTATTGGCCTTCAGTGTCTTGCTCAAGGACAGTAACTCAAGGGGAGCCAGGATTGCACCGGTAACCTTCTGATTCCAGAGCAGCCGCTCTCTCCTGAGCCTCTGTTGCCCCAGATAATGGACTGCATTTACATATGGCATTTCTCTAAAGAACTTTACAATACATTTCACATTCACCCATTCACAGACACATTCACTCACCAACGGCAGAGGGAACCGTGCAAGGCACCAGCCTGCTCATCAGGACTATAGTTAGTGTCTTGCTCAAGGACGCTTTGGCTCGCAGCCAAAGTGGCAGCCGTCTTGGCTGACCCTGTCACTGTATTATATTATAGGATTATGTATTATATTAACCTGCTCCTTTTTTTTTGGATTTTTTCAGGGTGTTGTTACTGTTCCGTGTGTGTGTGTGTGTGTGTGTGTGTGTGTGTGTGTGTGTGTGTGTGTGTGTGTGTGTGTGTGCGCGCGCGTGCACGCGTGCGTGCGTGCGTGTGTCTGTCACTGGAACAAGAACATTCCGAGCTGCTGAGGTACATATACACTCCTGCAAGAAAAAAAAAAACATGTATTTCTATAGCCCTGAAATTGCTTGATAGAGTTATTACGAGGAATTCATTAGATCATTACAATCTTATTGATATATTCTACAAGAGGGGGTGATTAGGGGCTAACCCTAAACCTAGATGGGGTGTAATAACACATTGTAGCTACATGTTCATCTGACTTCATGTGAAAAGTCAATAATGTCACTCATCTATGTCCAATGTCAGTCTCTAAATATATAGTGTGTGTGTGTGTGTGTGTGTGTGTGTGTGTGTGTGTGTGTGTGTGTGTGTGTGTGTGTGTGTGTGTGTGTGTGTGTGTGTGTGTGTGTGTGTGTGTGTGTGTGTGTGTGTGTGTGTGTGTGTTTGTGTGCATGTGTGTGTGAGTGTGTGCTTCAGGACTCCATGTTGAATTTGTGGCCTATAACTCTTGAACCATAGGTTGTACAATCCAAATTAGTCCTTGGATCGTGACGCAAATCCTCATGGTTACCAATCAACCTTGAATTGAGTTAATTTGCTCATTAGTCAGTGTTTGACCAATAAACACACTGATACTTACTGAAATATTTTAACCCTAACCGCACGCGGATGCCACATAGTCGGAGAAAAGGTCTGTCGGATTAACGTATGCCTCCCGACTAACACACACCTGACAGTCACAATTTGTGCTGTGTCCGTGTGTGCGTGTTACTATGCATGCTCAGGACAAGATGAACCCCCTCAGCACAAGATGAAACCCCTCAGAAGAAAGTAGAAACTGTGAGAAAATCTAGGTGGGAGGGAGGGGTGCAGAATGTGAGAGCCAAAGGGAAGGGAGAGGGTTAGGTGTGTATTTATATGCAGAAGTAGTGTGATTGAGGTGTGTCCTACTCCTGAAATTGCGTTTAGTAGCTCCACATAAGGATTAGTGTCTGCAGGACCCTGGTTTATAGCTTGAACATTTAATCCAAGTTGAAGAACCTGACAGATCAGTGAAAGCTGTTTACAGACTGATGCTTTCAGCTGACTGGACGTAGTATGATAAATACTGCAGTCTGCCATCGGTTTGTCTCCCATCACCTTCACTCTGAGCGAACAGCAAAACAGAACTATGAAAAGAAAGTGAAAATAGAAAGGGCTTGTGGTCAGACAGAAAGTTGGCACTGTGCACCGTTGCTGAATCAATTTCCTTCCCCTTGTGCAGAAAAGATAAAGAAATGGCAAGGCAGAGAGAGAGAGAGAAGAAGACAAGATGGCTGAAGTATATTCTGCTGACAAGAGACACAGAGGCAGTTTCTGGCTGTATTGACGCGCTGGTTCCTTTGTGCTTGTGTTGGTGTCAGTGACTAAAACCAGAGCTTGCAAGGAGTTTGTCTGTGAGCGATTGAGCCAAGCTGGCCACCAGGGTTTCATTCTTAATCCAGAGATAGACCCAGAATCACCCCTGACAACACATCAAAGCCTGGAGGATGCTCATTCCCAGTCCTGAAGATGAATCCATAGAGCGAGAGAGAGAGAGAGAGAGAGAGAGAGAGAGAGAGAGAGAGAGAGAGAGAGAGAGAGAGAGAGAGAGAGAGAGAGAGAGAGACATGCTGGAGTGAAGCTGGTATTTTGTTTTGAGTTGTGAAACGTTGGCTGCACTCAAAAGAGCCACATGCGGCATGCCATCAAATAACAGATAAAATAGTGTTATATCACAGACATACTCTGATACAAACGGCACAAGTGGGTTGACTGTGTTCTATGCATTTCCCTTGAAACTCCACATGAGACAAAATACAAATACAAAACTTTACCAAAGTTTGTGTAAATCAATATAGTGTAAGTTTTCAGCAGGCTGTAGTTGTGAGTTGTATTTGTCCTGATTTGAGATTCAGTCAGCATCCAGCGCTGCTCCAGTACAAATCCTTGACCCGTCTATGTGACCCAAAGCTCCTTTGATATGAGTCCAATAACACACTCATAATAAAACTGTAGTAGCAAGAACAACTTTCAACCCATTGAACAAGAGTTTCTCAACAGAACTGCAGCCTTCTCATTTTGGACTGACTCTACACATCGGTAGGAACAGAGAAGCGGTGCGTTCAGGGCTTTTGGTGCAACATTTACCAGCAGCTGGGTTTGACATGGGGATGTGAACGAGGTTTCAAAACACTTTGAGGAAAAGGCTCCTGAGATAAATTGCATTGAAACAGTGTAATATTTAACCCATAATATTTGAACGATATTTGCACAGCATATGGGCACTTTAGGTGTTGGCACTTTATTAATTTGCATTTTGTTGTATTTGTTGTATTTCGCACAGTCCTGATTTTATTGTTGATTGAATACATTTTAACTGAACATTTTGAATTGTGTTTCCTGTCTTGTTGAGTTGGCCACTCCGCTAATTAGTTCCACCTGGGGACAGAAATGTTTAGTGGTAGTCAGGATGGGCAGATCACTGCTTGTGTATAATAGGAATAAGTGCAATATAGACTTAAGTGTAAGATATGTTGATAAAATAAGATAATGTTCAGTTACGATTGGAATCTAAACAGTTGTGCTATTCTGTCCAGGATAATTGGGCGGGACAAAGTCAGAATGGCAGAAGGGGGGTTGTGATGTGTTAGAGTTGCATATGGTTGTTGTATTAGTGAAGAAAGAGTACTTTTGTAGTTCAGCAAGACTTTTAATATACTTGTGGGGGTTAAAGGTATTTAAGTATTTATGGTGTGTTTATTTATGTATTTATGGTATGCTCTATTTACAGTATGGTGTGCTAGTTTTAGAATGCACCCCTTTGAATGGTATAGTCCAGGCTGCCTTTTTAGCTCAGCTGAGTATACAAGGCTGCCACTTGCCATTTGATTGAGGTCTGTTTCGGGTGAAGAGCTACAGGTGGTGTTCTTGTCCCTTTTGTATTTTATATGGTGAATAAATACATAATGGTTGCAACCTACTACATGGCTTGTACTGATTCCAGACACTAATACGGTCCTCCTCACAAATACATTTTTGACATTTAGAACTGGGAGATTCATCCTGAATGCTGCTGGTGACATCAGTTCTCCCAGGACACACATGGACGGATGATGTACTGTACTGTATTACATTACAGTACAGCACAGTATAGGCTACAGCACAGTACAGTACACTAGTATAGTATGTATCAATAGACATACACTATGACAGCTTCAACTGAGAGGGATGAAGAGGGGTGGGGAGATGGGGTAGGCCTATACAGTATATGAGAGGGGTTCGCTCAGCTCTGAGGGTTTGGGAAAATAAAGGAGCCGGCGGACATGGGCGTGCTGTCATGGAAGAGAGAGAACAAAAAAGAGGAGGAGGTTGCAGAGTCAGTTGAGAGGGAGGGGAGGGAATCAGGGGAGGGGAGAGAGGAGATCATGGAGGAAGAAGAGAAAGTGGAAGGATTTAGCAACCTCAGGTTACATGGAGACACGCACGCACGCACACACGCACACGCACACACACACACGCACGCACGCACGCACACACACACACACACACACACACACACACACACACACACACACACACACACACACACACACACGCACACACTCTCTCTCTCACATGGACATGGAATGCCAGCTCAGTGATCATCAGTAGAGAGTGATCTCCATTAGAACTTTAGATCTCTGCCTAAACCCATCAGGACCCAACAGGCTCTGGTCGGGTCGGGCTCAGTTTGTTACATATTTGTCAGGCTCGAGTCAGGTTCAGGCTTTACATTTATAATAAATAATGTTACATCACAAGCCCAGTAGTCTGTGTGCAAGCCAACAGCAGTCTCATTGCAGACAGCCTACAAGTTGACTGGCGAGATAAATAGATGTTAAGCATTCATCAACAGTACACAGTGTTTCTGTAAATGATTTTCCTAGGAGAGAGAGAGAGAGAGAGAGCGAGAGAGAGAGAGAGAGGGGGGGATAAGGAGTGAAGAGCACAGAGAACACTGTGCTGTCTGTCTCACACACACACACACACACACACACACACACACACACACACACACACACACACACACACACACACACACACACACACACACACACTGTAGAGCAGCTGTTTCTTAGCGGCACTGGGAGGTTGTAGTTCTTGGCAGAGTGGATCATCTTCTCCCTCAAGTGTCTGTCAGCCTGATGCCAATTAGTGGTCGTCATGGCGATTCCAATTAGTAGTTGTCATGGCAATTCCAATTAGCAGTCATCACAGGGATGGTGTTTAGCGTGGGTAATAGTTATACTAATGAGGACAGCATCTGTCACAACAGCAGCTGTAAGTGCCCTGCGTTCATATGTTGTTTACCAAAACCTAGCATTCATACACTGTTTACCAAAGCCTAGCATTCATACACTGTTTACCAAAGCCTAGCATTCATACACTGTTTACCAAAGCCTAGCATTCATACACTGTTTACCAAAGCCTAGCATTCATACACTATTTACCAAAGCCTAGCCTTGCGTGAACATGAGCCAATCTAATCTAAGCCAATCTGCTGATGCAGCGCATTGTGATAGATTAGCTGTGTTTGCCACGGGACACCGTCATACAACAGAGGTTTCACTAGTAAGAGACCACACCTTCTGCTCAAGTGAAACAGTATTTATTATAGATGATAATAGCTGGAGGGTGAAGAGGGTCTCTATGCGGGCAACTGTCACATGATTCCTCCTGTCCTTTGACCCTCGGTTGGGCGAGGAAGAACTCGCCCAACCGGAGGTTTATCGAAGGGCCCCATCATGAACCTCTCCGTTACCTCCTTGGCAAGTAGAGTGTCTACTGCATCGGGGTCGTGGGAGGTGGTGGAGGTGACGGTTAATCCAGGGTGGAAACCGTGCGTGAAACCGGAGAAATTTGACAATTGGCCGGTCGGGGTGGCTGAGGAGGGCAGTGGCGAGGGCTGGGATGATGATGGATGTGGGGTTGTGGGGGCAGGCGGAGCGAGCGTATACTTTATATTAAAAATAATATACTTTTGAAAATGTAAAGGTTCTTGTGTTCTAGTGTGAAGTGAGCAACACAGCAGGAGCAGAGAGACCACTTTTTTGATAACAACACTAAAATAAGATCAAAGTTAATTACCATGGTAGCCTGGCGAGAATCCCTACAGCTCAACCTCTAGTGTGTGTGTGTATGTGTGTGTGTGTGTGTGTGTGTGTGTGTGTGCGTGTGTGTGTGTGTGTGTGTGTGTGTGTGTGTGCGTGTGAGTGTGCGTGTGAGTGTGCATGTGCGCGGGCACGTGCGCGAGCACGTGCGCGTGTGCGTGTACGTGTACATGTACATGTACACAGTGTGTTTGTGTCTGTACCAATGCCAATATGCATTTGCATTTATTTATGCGCCGCCATGCATGGATGCATCTATGATGGAGAGATTATGCAAATGCTTACGTGAAGGCATCTAAAAAGTGTGCATGCATGTGTATGTGTCTGCGTGCCTGACTGCCTGCTTTTGTGCATGCATGTGTGTGTGTGTGTGTGTGTGTGTGTGTGTGTGTGTGTGTGTGTGTGTGTGTGTGTACGTACGCCTGTATAATTACTGTGTCTGATCCTCTGTGCAAATAGGATTGGATCTATTCAATCAAACACACTTGTGTGATGTGTGAAATATTTACTTTAGAGATGCTGGGGGAAAAAAAATATTATTTTTAGCTAGTGACAGAAATGTGCAGAAGTGAGCTATTCAATATGTCCGCCCGCCCACCTGCCCGCCTGCCCGACTGTCCGTCCGTCTGTCTGTCTGTCTGTCCTTCCATCCACCCCTACTCATTTCTGGATTGCTACAAATTGAGTTAGTGGTGATGCAATGTAATTACTATGGCACTATAATGACTGGTTATCATTATAGCTGATTGTCTGATTTGTCTAGATCCTGATTGTCTATCCTCTCTTAGAGAGATGCCACGTCATACCAATGATGTCACCACGCCCATATATGGATGGAAGAGGCTGACACATTCCGACCTGGCGTCATATGGTATGTGGCGTCGTAGTGGGCTTCGGTGGCTATAGCCACCAATGTTTTGTCCAAAGCCACCAATAAAAAAAATAAAATATATATATATATTTTTTTTTTTTTAATTATATATCTATCACCCTAACCTAACCCTACCCCTAACCCTAAAACCGAAATAAAGTAACCAAAAACGGGGGGAAAAGCACCCTAATCCGCGAAATCCGCGGAAGCGCGCGCGCGCGGGAGGAGGGGCACATGCACGCGCGCAAAGCGTGCGTGCATGTGCCCGTTGCCTGCGGGGCTAAGCCCCCGACCTAGTAGAGACATAGCGACACGTCTGTGGTATATACATCGTGGTGTCATGCAGACTGTGCCAGCAGCGACTTGGCCTAAGGGGCTACAGTGTATATACTGTATGCTATCCAAACATTTATATGTATATATATATTTTTTACCCAGAGTAGTTGCAAGTGCTCATTTTCAGCAATGCCCTGCACAAATGTTATGGAAGACAGAAAAATTACTCCATGCCATTGATGACCACATCGTAGGAAAATAGCAAACATTTACTAATTTCTGTTGTTGAAGTGGAATTTTATCATCGTGTGGATCTGTGCTGTTTACAGAACATCTAATGTAATGTAGGGTAGAATATTGGTTCTGTGATAGTATTATACTGTACTGTATGTTTCATCTCCAAAGCAACATCCTGCTTCATCATTCTGTTTCCAAGCTTCCATCAGACAGGAATATACATTTAATATTGTTTTGTTACAGCAGGTTATTTTATAGAATACAGGAGAGAGGGAGAGAGAGAGAGAGAGAAAGAGAGATAGGGGTGAGGTGAGGTGAGGGCAGAGAGTGAATAAATTAAGTGTCAGGAATTAATTTAGTGGATTGAGTCTAAACCCTCCTGGGCTCTCATTGTTTCATTTTCTCAATACATTTATTTTCGAGAATTATTCAGCATGCTTATAAAACTTTTCTTTGTGCGGGTGTAGGTCAGATACACACAGGGAAGCAGCTCTCTGACAAAAAAAAAATCTACATTAAATAGAACATAGACCCTGAGGTAACTTTGAGACATTTAGGTTCTCTTCAGAAAGCTCATTAGCTGTGCAGTAATTGGAATGAGAAGCTAGACAGAGACCTGGGAAGAACAACAACAATAACTGCTACAGTGTCCTGAAAAAAGTGTGTGACTCTGTAACCGCTGGAGCTTTGTGTGCGTTGAGTTATTTAGGAGCCAGGATCTCTTTAGAGTCAAACTCCACAGAATAAAATAAAAACAAAACGCAAAACGGCACTTCTAGGCTTGCATGGCAATGGTTTGTGAGGTCAGACCAGAGGGGAACTGACCCAAAGCTTCCCCACTAGAATTCTGACATGTGCTCGTATTAATGATGACAAGACATTTTTTAGGATAGGAGAAATTACAGAATCTGCAGGTTAAGATCATGAGCTCCTTAACCCTTCCATTGTGTTAGGGTCTTTTTTGACCCGTTTTCAAGTTTAAATAGGTAAAAAGTACCCTTTACATTTCTTTATTGGAACGAGGCTTCATGATATCCTCAGAAATAGCCATTTTTACGCATCAAAATGATTTATCATAATTTTAATTAATTCTGATGGTCTCAAAAAAGAAAAGTGACACTTGTATTAGTGTCCGAAATGACCCGGCAAAGAAGTGTGGCTCAATTCCCCCCCAAATTGTCAATATTCAATGTTTACATGTTTGAGAGTGAGAGAGACTTGTCCTCAATTAGCATTTGCTCTCAGGAGTAAAATAAAGTTTGAGTTTATGAAAAATAAATGACTTTTTACCTTCTATGGTATACGGGTCATTTCGGACCCTAACACCACTAGTGTCACTATTTTTAATAATTTTATCATTTTTTCAAGTTAAAAAACGAAAACAAGTATTTTTTTCTTTTTCTTTTTTTTGGAAGTGTATTCTAATTATTATTCTTAATTATTATATTATAGCTAGATAACATCATTATCAATTGCCTTCATTATAGGAAATTCTATGAGAATTTTAACATTTTTATAATAGAAAACGAGATATATTGAAAGATGAAACCCTAGCCCTAACCCAACATAATATTTTAAAAAGTGTTTACATGGATATGAATGCATTACAAGTCAGCTATGAGGTTGGAGAAATTTTTTTTTTTAAATACTTATTTTTTGAGTATTTTGGGCTGGTTTAAATCACAGGTAGGTCAAATTTGACCCGCTAACACCACAAGTGGATGCAGTTTTCTAACACAATGCAAGGGTTAAGAGACTCAAAAGCAAAGGATGCTTAAGATATGGACACAGCATTTCTAAAAACACACAAGGATGCACTAGTTTGTCCCATAGTTCATTTGATAAATCTATCAATTAGACAATGCATTTTCCCATGTACTTGGAAATCAGCTATTGTAACACCCATATATTTAAGGCTGTTGACCAGACAAATGTGGCAAATTACAGGCCCATTAGTATTCTACCTGTACCGCTCTATTCTGTTCCAAGCTATACCCGAACCCGTTAACCATTACCCGCAATGTCTACCCATTACACGCAAAATACGGATAATGGAGCTGGTGCTGTCCCTAAACGCTATTCTGCACCTGCTATACCCGTTTTCATTACGCCGACCCCGTTATTTGCGGGTGGAGGCGTGCCCGTGGCCGTGTTGTTGCTATATCCCCAAAATTGCTATTCTGCCCACACACCTTTGGGAAAGCGCACAGCTGATTCTAAAACCACCCGCAAGAGCGCACAGACTGCAATGGATTTGTGGAGATGGCCAGGGCGCACAGCGCGCACCTCTCTCTACCAGGCTATTATTGTCAACAAATCTCTGTGATTCTAATTTTACTATAATCAGCAGAAGGGAGGGTGTCAATTCTGTCACGGTCCGCTCCTCGGGTCGTGGACTTTGATGTTATTATTTAGACCGCCATTGCCCTTATATGGTCGTGGACACTTTAGGCCTGTTCTGTAGGCCTGTCACGGTCCGCTCCTCGGGCCGCGCACTCTGACTTTATTATTTAGACCTTCCTGCCCTTATAAGGTCTTGGACTTAATTATTAGGCCTTTGTTCTGTTCTGTATGTAGTCTTGTTATTCTGTTATTCTGTTGTATTGTTCCCTGTTCTCCATGTACTGTTATTTTGTAGTGTTGTCCTAGTGTTTCCTGTTTTGCCTTGTTGCCGCTTCCTGTCTTGTCTCACCTGTATGTAATTGCATTTATAGTTCACCTGTGTCTTGTTCTGTTGCAGCCAATCATGTGTTAATTGTCCTTTGTTCTCACCTGTGCCTAGTTAGTCCCTGTCTATTAATATGCCCCTCTGTTTCCAGTCAGTGTTGGTTCATTATTGTCGTCACTGTGTTCTGTTGGTTACCTGTTGTCTTTGTTTTCCCTGTTTAGTTAATAAACCCCCCTGCATCTGAATCGTTATGTCTCCGTTTCACTGTCCTACACTTCTCTGCCCCGCACGTGACAAATTCCTTGTGTCAATTGTGTTTATATAAGATGATACATTTTGACCAATCAATGCACCTTGATACTCACATCAACTATATAACCCGGACATGCTTCTTTCACCTCAGAAACATTGCAAAGCTCAGATCCATTGTTTCCCACCCCGAATTAGAAATGATCATTCACGCATTTATCTCATCACGCTTGGACTACTGCAATTCACTTTTCACCTGCCTCAGCAAAACCACCATGGACCGCCTCCAAATAATTCAAAATGCTGCTGCCATATTGTTAACCAGAACAAACAAAAGGTCCCACATCACTCCAGTCTTAGCCGCCTTACATTGGCTCCCCATCAATTTCAGAGTCCAGTTTAAAGTCCTGGTGATCACTTATAGATCTCTACATGGTCAGGCTCCAAGTTACTTGACCGATCTGGTCCCTCGCTACGTCCCAGAAAGGGCCCTAAGGTCTGCGGAACAGGGTCTGTTAAAGACCCCAATCACCAACCTTAGAACCAAGGGTGACAGGGCCTTTCAAGCCGTAGCCCCCAAACTGTGGAATGCTCTCCCCCAAATCCTGAGAGATGCAGTCTCGGTTGACATTTTTAAAAACAAACTCAAAACGCTTCTATTTGAACAGGCGTTTGTTGTCGTTACATGATTTTATTTTCCTTACCTGTGTTATTATCCCACCTGAGAGAAATTTGTACAGCCTTTTTGTTTTGTGTTGTTGTTTTTATTTGATGTATGTAAAGCACTTTGTGAGACTCTTCTGTGAAATGTGCTATATAAATAAAATGTACTTACTTACTTACTTACTAGTCTATTTAAAGAAGACAATTTGTGCATCGCGCAATGCAATTTTCATACATCAGTTTTATTCATTGATTACGCAGGAAATAATGAACTGATTACAAAAATATAAAATTCTCTCTAATCAGTAACATGTAGGTGATACTTATGTCTATCCAATGTGGTTTTATTGAAAGGCAATCAAAGTCCAGAGCTTACAAGCCAAACATCGGGTGTGTGTGCTCCATGTAAAATCCCCACAGTGTGGCTGCAGAGTTGTTGCCAGAATTTGCAAGAAATAAGCAACCAGGTCTATGAAAACAAGCCCAAAAGAAGCAACTATTGTAGGCCACATGAGCACTTCAAACTATATATGTCGTGTTGTTCTTTTATAAATTTGGAGGGAATATTGTCCAGGCCTGTGGTGTTGTTGTAGTGCGCTCAATGTTTTAAACGCCATCTGTTGTCACCATGGTGAGTTTAAAATCATCTTTGCGTACACCTAGATTTTTGTAGAATGCTTGGATGTGCTCTTTACTAAAACGCCCAGAGTGGGAGGGCAGTTTGTTAACCAGTGTTGTGGCTATGGTTGTAAAGAAGATGTTTTAGAGATTAGCCACATCCAGCTTGTCTGTAATGAGAGTGTCGTCCGACTTGATGTTGATGTTTGGTTGTTGAGTAACTTCCAAAGCTCACTTGGTTTGTTAGTGTTTTCTTCAATTGTTTATTTTCTTGTTTCGTAGCTTATTTCTCTCTCTTTTGAGTTTTGCTAGGTGGGTTTCGAGACCATTGTTGAAGCATTTGGCGAGCTTGATCTCACATTTATGAAATTCAGAGCACTTTTTGTCTCTGACTTTCATGGCAGTAAGTATGTCCGAATTCATCTATGGCTCCGTGCGGGTTTTGACCCTGATGGTTTTCATGGGAGCCACACTATTCAAAATTGAAGTGAATTTGGTTTTGAAATCAAGCCATGATTCGTATACCTGTGTGCTGTTTAGTTCATCGGACCAGTCCTGTTCCTCTAGCCTGTGATTTAAGTCTTCACTTTTGTAGTTTTTGTTTTGTGGTAACTGGGCTTAGGTCATTGTTTTTTCCGGGTACAAAAGATCATGTTATGATCACTTATATTGCAAGTAAAAACACCACTTTTGAGGATGTTGACCATGTCTGTTAGAATGAGATCTATGGTAGAAACACACACCCTTGTGGGTTGGGTAATTAGCTGATGGGGATCAAGAAACCTACTGAAGGTCCTGAACACGGATGCTTCTTCTCGGAGCATGTCCGTGTTCCAGTCTCCGATAAGAATTGTCTCTGCACTGTCCACCTTAGCCAAGCACCCCTCAAGTATATCATAGCAATTGTTCTGATCAGGAGGTCTGTACATGGTACCAACTAGCACAGATTTAGTTTCAAAAATGATCTCAACCCACACAGTTTCAATAGCTTCATGAGTCAGGTCAGAACGAATGATAAACTTAGTGTCCTTATGTACATACATACATACATGCATACACCACCCCCACATATGTTCCTATCATTTCTGATGAGTGAGTAGTTTTCTATTTCAATCAGTCAGTCAGTTATTGAATCATCAAGTTTTGTCTCAGAGAAAGTCAAAATGTTACCATCGAGAAACATTTCCCTGATTTGTTATTCGATCCAACAAGACTGTTCACATTCAAGTGAATAATATGCAGACCATTATCCACTAGTGTTTTGTTCATGTCTCCGATGAGGAAATAGCTATCCTTTGTGTCATCAGTCTGATTCCCTCAGTTATGGGGGTCCTTGAAAATAAAACGTTTGAGAACCACTGTTTGCCAGGACTCCTAATATACACCAATTGGGTCTTCAAAATAAGAATATTAAAAACAAAATCTATAACATATAACATGGACAAGGAAAAGTCTTGCCACTCTGTCCGTGTGTATGGACATATTGATGACCTGTGACAGTCAAAAAATTGTCTCTCTGGCTGCAATACACTGAGTAGGCTATAAAAAAGAAAAAATAATTGGCCTAAATAATTGGCTTAATCTCAAAACAAAATAAGACCCTCTGACCTGCACCTGCATGGCATAACAATGTGATAGAGTATTTTGGGCTGGTTTAAATCACAGGTAGGTCAAATTTGACCCGCTAACACCACAAGTGGATGCAGTTTTCTAACACAATGCAAGGGTTAAGAGACTCAAAAGCAAAGGATGCTTAAGATATGGACACAGCATTTCTAAAAACACACAAGGATGCACTAGTTTGTCCCATAGTTCATTTGATAAATCTATCAATTAGACAATGCATTTTCCCATGTACTTGGAAATCAGCTATTGTAACACCCATATATTTAAGGCTGTTGACCAGACAAATGTGGCAAATTACAGGCCCATTAGTATTCTACCTGTACCGCTCTATTCTGTTCCAAGCTATACCCGAACCCGTTAACCATTACCCGCAATGTCTACCCATTACACGCAAAATACGGATAATGGAGCTGGTGCTGTCCCTAAACGCTATTCTGCACCTGCTATACCCGTTTTCATTACGCCGACCCCGTTATTTGCGGGTGGAGGCGTGCCCGTGGCCGTGTTGTTGCTATATCCCCAAAATTGCTATTCTGCCCACACACCTTTGGGAAAGCGCACAGCTGATTCTAAAACCACCCGCAAGAGCGCACAGACTGCAATGGATTTGTGGAGATGGCCAGGGCGCACAGCGCGCACCTCTCTCTACCAGGCTATTATTGTCAACAAATCTCTGTGATTCTAATTTTACTATAATCAGCAGAAGGGAGGGTGTCAATTCTGTCACGGTCCGCTCCTCGGGTCGTGGACTTTGATGTTATTATTTAGACCGCCATTGCCCTTATATGGTCGTGGACACTTTAGGCCTGTTCTGTAGGCCTGTCACGGTCCGCTCCTCGGGCCGCGCACTCTGACTTTATTATTTAGACCTTCCTGCCCTTATAAGGTCTTGGACTTAATTATTAGGCCTTTGTTCTGTTCTGTATGTAGTCTTGTTATTCTGTTATTCTGTTGTATTGTTCCCTGTTCTCCATGTACTGTTATTTTGTAGTGTTGTCCTAGTGTTTCCTGTTTTGCCTTGTTGCCGCTTCCTGTCTTGTCTCACCTGTATGTAATTGCATTTATAGTTCACCTGTGTCTTGTTCTGTTGCAGCCAATCATGTGTTAATTGTCCTTTGTTCTCACCTGTGCCTAGTTAGTCCCTGTCTATTAATATGCCCCTCTGTTTCCAGTCAGTGTTGGTTCATTATTGTCGTCACTGTGTTCTGTTGGTTACCTGTTGTCTTTGTTTTCCCTGTTTAGTTAATAAACCCCCCTGCATCTGAATCGTTATGTCTCCGTTTCACTGTCCTACACTTCTCTGCCCCGCACGTGACAAATTCCTTGTGTCAATTGTGTTTATATAAGATGATACATTTTGACCAATCAATGCACCTTGATACTCACATCAACTATATAACCCGGACATGCTTCTTTCACCTCAGAAACATTGCAAAGCTCAGATCCATTGTTTCCCACCCCGAATTAGAAATGATCATTCACGCATTTATCTCATCACGCTTGGACTACTGCAATTCACTTTTCACCTGCCTCAGCAAAACCACCATGGACCGCCTCCAAATAATTCAAAATGCTGCTGCCATATTGTTAACCAGAACAAACAAAAGGTCCCACATCACTCCAGTCTTAGCCGCCTTACATTGGCTCCCCATCAATTTCAGAGTCCAGTTTAAAGTCCTGGTGATCACTTATAGATCTCTACATGGTCAGGCTCCAAGTTACTTGACCGATCTGGTCCCTCGCTACGTCCCAGAAAGGGCCCTAAGGTCTGCGGAACAGGGTCTGTTAAAGACCCCAATCACCAACCTTAGAACCAAGGGTGACAGGGCCTTTCAAGCCGTAGCCCCCAAACTGTGGAATGCTCTCCCCCAAATCCTGAGAGATGCAGTCTCGGTTGACATTTTTAAAAACAAACTCAAAACGCTTCTATTTGAACAGGCGTTTGTTGTCGTTACATGATTTTATTTTCCTTACCTGTGTTATTATCCCACCTGAGAGAAATTTGTACAGCCTTTTTGTTTTGTGTTGTTGTTTTTATTTGATGTATGTAAAGCACTTTGTGAGACTCTTCTGTGAAATGTGCTATATAAATAAAATGTACTTACTTACTTACTTACTAGTCTATTTAAAGAAGACAATTTGTGCATCGCGCAATGCAATTTTCATACATCAGTTTTATTCATTGATTACGCAGGAAATAATGAACTGATTACAAAAATATAAAATTCTCTCTAATCAGTAACATGTAGGTGATACTTATGTCTATCCAATGTGGTTTTATTGAAAGGCAATCAAAGTCCAGAGCTTACAAGCCAAACATCGGGTGTGTGTGCTCCATGTAAAATCCCCACAGTGTGGCTGCAGAGTTGTTGCCAGAATTTGCAAGAAATAAGCAACCAGGTCTATGAAAACAAGCCCAAAAGAAGCAACTATTGTAGGCCACATGAGCACTTCAAACTATATATGTCGTGTTGTTCTTTTATAAATTTGGAGGGAATATTGTCCAGGCCTGTGGTGTTGTTGTAGTGCGCTCAATGTTTTAAACGCCATCTGTTGTCACCATGGTGAGTTTAAAATCATCTTTGCGTACACCTAGATTTTTGTAGAATGCTTGGATGTGCTCTTTACTAAAACGCCCAGAGTGGGAGGGCAGTTTGTTAACCAGTGTTGTGGCTATGGTTGTAAAGAAGATGTTTTAGAGATTAGCCACATCCAGCTTGTCTGTAATGAGAGTGTCGTCCGACTTGATGTTGATGTTTGGTTGTTGAGTAACTTCCAAAGCTCACTTGGTTTGTTAGTGTTTTCTTCAATTGTTTATTTTCTTGTTTCGTAGCTTATTTCTCTCTCTTTTGAGTTTTGCTAGGTGGGTTTCGAGACCATTGTTGAAGCATTTGGCGAGCTTGATCTCACATTTATGAAATTCAGAGCACTTTTTGTCTCTGACTTTCATGGCAGTAAGTATGTCCGAATTCATCTATGGCTCCGTGCGGGTTTTGACCCTGATGGTTTTCATGGGAGCCACACTATTCAAAATTGAAGTGAATTTGGTTTTGAAATCAAGCCATGATTCGTATACCTGTGTGCTGTTTAGTTCATCGGACCAGTCCTGTTCCTCTAGCCTGTGATTTAAGTCTTCACTTTTGTAGTTTTTGTTTTGTGGTAACTGGGCTTAGGTCATTGTTTTTTCCGGGTACAAAAGATCATGTTATGATCACTTATATTGCAAGTAAAAACACCACTTTTGAGGATGTTGACCATGTCTGTTAGAATGAGATCTATGGTAGAAACACACACCCTTGTGGGTTGGGTAATTAGCTGATGGGGATCAAGAAACCTACTGAAGGTCCTGAACACGGATGCTTCTTCTCGGAGCATGTCCGTGTTCCAGTCTCCGATAAGAATTGTCTCTGCACTGTCCACCTTAGCCAAGCACCCCTCAAGTATATCATAGCAATTGTTCTGATCAGGAGGTCTGTACATGGTACCAACTAGCACAGATTTAGTTTCAAAAATGATCTCAACCCACACAGTTTCAATAGCTTCATGAGTCAGGTCAGAACGAATGATAAACTTAGTGTCCTTATGTACATACATACATACATGCATACACCACCCCCACATATGTTCCTATCATTTCTGATGAGTGAGTAGTTTTCTATTTCAATCAGTCAGTCAGTTATTGAATCATCAAGTTTTGTCTCAGAGAAAGTCAAAATGTTACCATCGAGAAACATTTCCCTGATTTGTTATTCGATCCAACAAGACTGTTCACATTCAAGTGAATAATATGCAGACCATTATCCACTAGTGTTTTGTTCATGTCTCCGATGAGGAAATAGCTATCCTTTGTGTCATCAGTCTGATTCCCTCAGTTATGGGGGTCCTTGAAAATAAAACGTTTGAGAACCACTGTTTGCCAGGACTCCTAATATACACCAATTGGGTCTTCAAAATAAGAATATTAAAAACAAAATCTATAACATATAACATGGACAAGGAAAAGTCTTGCCACTCTGTCCGTGTGTATGGACATATTGATGACCTGTGACAGTCAAAAAATTGTCTCTCTGGCTGCAATACACTGAGTAGGCTATAAAAAAGAAAAAATAATTGGCCTAAATAATTGGCTTAATCTCAAAACAAAATAAGACCCTCTGACCTGCACCTGCATGGCATAACAATGTGATAGAGTATTTTGGGCTGGTTTAAATCACAGGTAGGTCAAATTTGACCCGCTAACACCACAAGTGGATGCAGTTTTCTAACACAATGCAAGGGTTAAGAGACTCAAAAGCAAAGGATGCTTAAGATATGGACACAGCATTTCTAAAAACACACAAGGATGCACTAGTTTGTCCCATAGTTCATTTGATAAATCTATCAATTAGACAATGCATTTTCCCATGTACTTGGAAATCAGCTATTGTAACACCCATATATTTAAGGCTGTTGACCAGACAAATGTGGCAAATTACAGGCCCATTAGTATTCTACCTGTACCGCTCTATTCTGTTCCAAGCTATACCCGAACCCGTTAACCATTACCCGCAATGTCTACCCATTACACGCAAAATACGGATAATGGAGCTGGTGCTGTCCCTAAACGCTATTCTGCACCTGCTATACCCGTTTTCATTACGCCGACCCCGTTATTTGCGGGTGGAGGCGTGCCCGTGGCCGTGTTGTTGCTATATCCCCAAAATTGCTATTCTGCCCACACACCTTTGGGAAAGCGCACAGCTGATTCTAAAACCACCCGCAAGAGCGCACAGACTGCAATGGATTTGTGGAGATGGCCAGGGCGCACAGCGCGCACCTCTCTCTACCAGGCTATTATTGTCAACAAATCTCTGTGATTCTAATTTTACTATAATCAGCAGAAGGGAGGGTGTCAATTCTGTCACGGTCCGCTCCTCGGGTCGTGGACTTTGATGTTATTATTTAGACCGCCATTGCCCTTATATGGTCGTGGACACTTTAGGCCTGTTCTGTAGGCCTGTCACGGTCCGCTCCTCGGGCCGCGCACTCTGACTTTATTATTTAGACCTTCCTGCCCTTATAAGGTCTTGGACTTAATTATTAGGCCTTTGTTCTGTTCTGTATGTAGTCTTGTTATTCTGTTATTCTGTTGTATTGTTCCCTGTTCTCCATGTACTGTTATTTTGTAGTGTTGTCCTAGTGTTTCCTGTTTTGCCTTGTTGCCGCTTCCTGTCTTGTCTCACCTGTATGTAATTGCATTTATAGTTCACCTGTGTCTTGTTCTGTTGCAGCCAATCATGTGTTAATTGTCCTTTGTTCTCACCTGTGCCTAGTTAGTCCCTGTCTATTAATATGCCCCTCTGTTTCCAGTCAGTGTTGGTTCATTATTGTCGTCACTGTGTTCTGTTGGTTACCTGTTGTCTTTGTTTTCCCTGTTTAGTTAATAAACCCCCCTGCATCTGAATCGTTATGTCTCCGTTTCACTGTCCTACACTTCTCTGCCCCGCACGTGACAAATTCCTTGTGTCAATTGTGTTTATATAAGATGATACATTTTGACCAATCAATGCACCTTGATACTCACATCAACTATATAACCCGGACATGCTTCTTTCACCTCAGAAACATTGCAAAGCTCAGATCCATTGTTTCCCACCCCGAATTAGAAATGATCATTCACGCATTTATCTCATCACGCTTGGACTACTGCAATTCACTTTTCACCTGCCTCAGCAAAACCACCATGGACCGCCTCCAAATAATTCAAAATGCTGCTGCCATATTGTTAACCAGAACAAACAAAAGGTCCCACATCACTCCAGTCTTAGCCGCCTTACATTGGCTCCCCATCAATTTCAGAGTCCAGTTTAAAGTCCTGGTGATCACTTATAGATCTCTACATGGTCAGGCTCCAAGTTACTTGACCGATCTGGTCCCTCGCTACGTCCCAGAAAGGGCCCTAAGGTCTGCGGAACAGGGTCTGTTAAAGACCCCAATCACCAACCTTAGAACCAAGGGTGACAGGGCCTTTCAAGCCGTAGCCCCCAAACTGTGGAATGCTCTCCCCCAAATCCTGAGAGATGCAGTCTCGGTTGACATTTTTAAAAACAAACTCAAAACGCTTCTATTTGAACAGGCGTTTGTTGTCGTTACATGATTTTATTTTCCTTACCTGTGTTATTATCCCACCTGAGAGAAATTTGTACAGCCTTTTTGTTTTGTGTTGTTGTTTTTATTTGATGTATGTAAAGCACTTTGTGAGACTCTTCTGTGAAATGTGCTATATAAATAAAATGTACTTACTTACTTACTTACTAGTCTATTTAAAGAAGACAATTTGTGCATCGCGCAATGCAATTTTCATACATCAGTTTTATTCATTGATTACGCAGGAAATAATGAACTGATTACAAAAATATAAAATTCTCTCTAATCAGTAACATGTAGGTGATACTTATGTCTATCCAATGTGGTTTTATTGAAAGGCAATCAAAGTCCAGAGCTTACAAGCCAAACATCGGGTGTGTGTGCTCCATGTAAAATCCCCACAGTGTGGCTGCAGAGTTGTTGCCAGAATTTGCAAGAAATAAGCAACCAGGTCTATGAAAACAAGCCCAAAAGAAGCAACTATTGTAGGCCACATGAGCACTTCAAACTATATATGTCGTGTTGTTCTTTTATAAATTTGGAGGGAATATTGTCCAGGCCTGTGGTGTTGTTGTAGTGCGCTCAATGTTTTAAACGCCATCTGTTGTCACCATGGTGAGTTTAAAATCATCTTTGCGTACACCTAGATTTTTGTAGAATGCTTGGATGTGCTCTTTACTAAAACGCCCAGAGTGGGAGGGCAGTTTGTTAACCAGTGTTGTGGCTATGGTTGTAAAGAAGATGTTTTAGAGATTAGCCACATCCAGCTTGTCTGTAATGAGAGTGTCGTCCGACTTGATGTTGATGTTTGGTTGTTGAGTAACTTCCAAAGCTCACTTGGTTTGTTAGTGTTTTCTTCAATTGTTTATTTTCTTGTTTCGTAGCTTATTTCTCTCTCTTTTGAGTTTTGCTAGGTGGGTTTCGAGACCATTGTTGAAGCATTTGGCGAGCTTGATCTCACATTTATGAAATTCAGAGCACTTTTTGTCTCTGACTTTCATGGCAGTAAGTATGTCCGAATTCATCTATGGCTCCGTGCGGGTTTTGACCCTGATGGTTTTCATGGGAGCCACACTATTCAAAATTGAAGTGAATTTGGTTTTGAAATCAAGCCATGATTCGTATACCTGTGTGCTGTTTAGTTCATCGGACCAGTCCTGTTCCTCTAGCCTGTGATTTAAGTCTTCACTTTTGTAGTTTTTGTTTTGTGGTAACTGGGCTTAGGTCATTGTTTTTTCCGGGTACAAAAGATCATGTTATGATCACTTATATTGCAAGTAAAAACACCACTTTTGAGGATGTTGACCATGTCTGTTAGAATGAGATCTATGGTAGAAACACACACCCTTGTGGGTTGGGTAATTAGCTGATGGGGATCAAGAAACCTACTGAAGGTCCTGAACACGGATGCTTCTTCTCGGAGCATGTCCGTGTTCCAGTCTCCGATAAGAATTGTCTCTGCACTGTCCACCTTAGCCAAGCACCCCTCAAGTATATCATAGCAATTGTTCTGATCAGGAGGTCTGTACATGGTACCAACTAGCACAGATTTAGTTTCAAAAATGATCTCAACCCACACAGTTTCAATAGCTTCATGAGTCAGGTCAGAACGAATGATAAACTTAGTGTCCTTATGTACATACATACATACATGCATACACCACCCCCACATATGTTCCTATCATTTCTGATGAGTGAGTAGTTTTCTATTTCAATCAGTCAGTCAGTTATTGAATCATCAAGTTTTGTCTCAGAGAAAGTCAAAATGTTACCATCGAGAAACATTTCCCTGATTTGTTATTCGATCCAACAAGACTGTTCACATTCAAGTGAATAATATGCAGACCATTATCCACTAGTGTTTTGTTCATGTCTCCGATGAGGAAATAGCTATCCTTTGTGTCATCAGTCTGATTCCCTCAGTTATGGGGGTCCTTGAAAATAAAACGTTTGAGAACCACTGTTTGCCAGGACTCCTAATATACACCAATTGGGTCTTCAAAATAAGAACATTAAAAACAAAATCTATAACATATAACATGGACAAGGAAAAGTCTTGCCACTCTGTCCGTGTGTATGGACATATTGATGACCTGTGACAGTCAAAAAATTGTCTCTCTGGCTGCAATACACTGAGTAGGCTATAAAAAAGAAAAAATAGTTGGCCTAAATAATTGGCTTAATCTCAAAACAAAATAAGACCCTCTGACCTGCACCTGCATGGCATAACAATGTGATAGAGCCAATCACACCTCCCTCTACACGCACGCACACACGCACACGCACACACACACGCACACACACACACACACACACACACACACACACACACACACACACACACACACACACACACACACACACACACACACACACACACACAAAATCGTGCACGGAATGCTGCACAGCATTCCAGTACTCTTCCAGAGTGCGATGGCCTCTGTTGTACTCTGTTGTACTCTGTTGTGCGCTTGAGACGGCGAATCCTCTTCTCCAGGTCTCTCCATTTCTTCTTCTGCGGGGGTCTGGGTTCTCCTCACTCAGCAGCCCTGGTAGTGACCTCCATTAGACGCTGTTCGTGCTTCAGCTGCCTTAGGAAAATCCACAGTGAAGGATGCCGACTATCCAGCTTCTGATGGGAGAGAAACTGTCTCCCACACCACGTTTGTGCCCACTCATCGCGCACTTCCACGTCGTCCACGCTATCGGGGGGATTGGGGGGAGAAGGGACGCCCGTTTTCTCTGCAGCCTTGACCTCACGTTTGCAAATTCAGGCACCTCAGCCTCTGAATCGACATCTCTAACCACCTCATCATACACCCTTATGATCGGTTTTGATGGGTCAGCCTGGATTGCTTCCACCATCTGCTGTTTAATAGCACCAGAGGTTATCAAATCCGTGTCCTCGGGATGGTTATGGGGTGTGGTATTTAGGACATGGATGACCGCGTTGGGCTCATCCATGTGTCACAACCCGGCCCGTGGGCCATGACAAATGGAGGAGGACACGATGGCAGTGTTTAAAAGTAACAGTGGTTTATTAACAAAATAACTAAAATAATACTTTACAAAAGGAATGAGGTGTGTAGTTCAGTAATCAGTAGTGTCAGCAATGTATGGATGTGTGTTCGATGTAGTGTGGGGTGTTGTAAAGTGTGTGAACTCGTCATAAGGCAAAGAAACAAAAGGGTGCTGTCCAGTGGCGCGGGAAGGGGGGGGGCTACGGGGGCTGCAGCCCCCCTGGTGATGGGAAGGGATTTTTATTTTATTTTTTATTATTAGATTTTTTGATTTTTTTTTATTTTATTTATGAGAACGAGAATTAAATAACGTAACCCTAACCTGACCCTAACCCTAACCCTAAAACCGAAATAAAGTAAAGGAAAAAAAGTGCCAAAACCCACCCAAACCCGCACATTTTTCGACCCGAAACCGAAAAAATCGCGCGCGGACGGGACGCATGCACGCGCGCGCGTGCATACGTCAAGCAGATTCCCCCCGACGCTCAGCCCCCCTGGCTATTAAGTACTTCCCGCGCGCCTGGTGCTGTCATCTGGTGAGGGATTTCTAGAATGTCTGCCACCCACTATTATATAGGGCTCCAGGGAGCATTGATCAGGTGCTCCCAATGCACCTAATGAGGAACCCCAAGTTGGCCAACGCCCATAGAATATCTGTGAGCGATAGAGACACACAGGGGAGTACACCATACAACCACACAGGCTCTGTGTGGTCAGGCCAAGGGGCCGTGACACATGTTGAAGGCGGCAGTTGTCAAGGAGACATTACGTGTCTTTCTCCAGCAAGACCTCCGGGGGTCTTCTTATTAAGTTGGTATCTAAACATTTTGTGTATTAACACCTTTCCTCCACGGTTTCATAGCTACACGTAGGCCATTTTCTCACTGAAGATTGTGTGGAGACTAGAGGCCTGCCAAGGTGCGGGACTGGCATATATTGCCCTATGCTGACCAATCAGAAACCACCAATTAAGAAGATCAAATAAATCACCCCTCTAATTTGTGATTGAATAAACGTGTGTTGATTAATTCGTGATTCTGGAGGGAACATTCCCCAAAAGAGCAGATCTACAAGCTCACAATATCACTTACAAGCTCACAATATCACTTATTTTCGTGTAGCAAAGAGGCTACAAGCTTGCCGCGCTATGAGCTTGTAGCTTGTATATCTGCTATTTTTGAATAGCCAAAGAAATCTAAAGTGACACGGATGCGTTCCAGGTCTTAATGGGTTAAGAGATAGATTTCACTTCAATTTCATTTCACTTTTGTACTTTTACTTAAGTAATTTTTAATACCGGACTTTTACTTGTAACAGAGTACTCCTGCATTGCAGAATTGAGCCATATTGAGAGCAGACCCTCAGTAACTGTTGAAGGCCAGCACTATATGGACAGAGGATCACCAAATCATCCGCACACATCAGGCGGTTGATTATTTTGTTACCACCCCGGAACCCTGTATCACAGCGGCTTAGATAGGTCATCGGCAAAGGAGACAGAATACTTTCCTGTCGGATTCCATTGCTTACTGTGAAGTGAGCAGAAACACAGTTACCCCATCTAACACACAATGTCTGATGTGCGTACCAAAAAGCCAGGATTCTATTAAAAATGTAGGAACCCCTCTGTTCTATAATGTATGGAGCAACTTTCTGTGATTAACACGATCAAAAGCTTTGGACAAATCAATAAAACATGTAAAAAAATGGTATTATGCCTGTTATATAAATCAAAAAATTCCTTTGAGGCAATAATACACATATCTATGCCATGTTTAGGTTTACAATACTGAACTGGTTGTCAGTGGTCAGGATAAACCTCTCCAATCTGTTCAGTATAGTCCTCTTCAAGACCTTCGATAAAATACTGGTCAGGGTAATTGGTCTGTAATTATCTGAGCTATTCAGATTTCCCAGATTTATCTTTAATAATAGGCACTAATAAAACAGATAAAATGGACTTTGGTAAAACACCATGAATTAAAAACCTGTAAAGCACATAGCAAGTAAGGGACAAAGTTTTCTGCCTGCAAACTTTAGATGCTCAGCAGATATCTTGTCCATACCACACGCCTTATTATCTTTAAGCATCCTGACTGCATCATAGACTTCTTGTAGGGAGGTAGTCACATCCTCATTGTTAACAATGTTGCCCACTATGAAGAGTTGCTTTGAACACAGTTGAACAGGTCATAATAATGTTTCTGCCACAACTGAGCAATCTCCTCTGAGCCAGTTACACCATCAACATTTGTTGGTAAAGATGTTTTACCACACGCCTTATTATTCAATACTTTGATTTATTTCGAGAAGTCATTTGCATCATGTTTTTGTAGCTTCTTTGCAAGAGAGTCAGCCCTCATTGTATTTCCGTTTATTTTAATGAAATGCAGAGCATATTTAAAATGTGCCTGTTTTTTATGTTCAAATAAAGGACCATGTTTTTGTCTGCCTGACTCAACCCAATTAAGCTTTGAAAGCCCTTCTTGCCTCAGCACTATTGTTTTTATTGTTTATCCCATGATTTTGTAACCTATTTTTTTCACCCAGTGCCAATTCCCTATGTAATCCTGGGCACTACTCTCCCTCTGCCAGCCTAGGTAGAGCCCAGAACTGAGCTCATGCCTCCTTCAATGCATGAGGAGCTAGCAAGCCCCTCCTTATCACCTGACAGGGAGGAGTTTCCCCGGTTGGACGAAGCGTGTTATTCACGTTATGCGAACCAGTTCCTTTCCCCTCCATCAGGCGCCCTGGCTGACAAGGGGGAGGCAGTATAGAGACCAGGATCACTACATTTTTTTTTGTGAGGGTGCCTACCCTAGGAGAACATGCAAACTCCACACAGAAAGGTCGTTTAGCCAACCCCACCTAGGGTATGGGCACTGATGACGCGGAGGAGAGGACACGCCCTCAGCGCCCACAGCGTCCCCAGGAACCCAGGACCTTCTAGCTGTGCGGCGACATCGCTACTGACTGAGCCACCGTGCCCTCCTATGCCTCAGCACCAGAGTGAAGGCAGCTTGAGAGCATCATGGAGGATACATTTCTCCATGCAGGAGAAAATGGTGTAAAGTGTTTTGAGTCCAGTGTTAATGGATGGAATGATATGAGCCTTTATCACCCTAGTGTATTAGGAAACCTGAGTGTATGTGTGTGTGTGTGTGTGTGTGTGTGTGTGTGTGTGTGTGTGTGTGTGTGTGTGTGTGAGTGTGTGTGCAGGGGCGGACTGGCCATTTGGCGTACCGGGCAAATGCCCGGTGGGCCGCTGGGCCAGTGGGCCACTGGGCCCAAAAAAAAAAAAACAAAAAAAAAAACTTTTTTTTTTTTTTTTTTTTTTTATAAAAATGTTTTTGCTCCCGTTTTAGGATTATTACGGTCATTTCCGGGTCGCGCAGCCCAATTATTAGTTACGTTAATGTTTGGGCTGGGATGCTTTCCAGCAGGGGCCTCAGTGCGGCTGCAGAGTTCATGTGCAGGGCTGGGCTGAAGCAGTGAAACGCCCCCCCCCCCGCGTTGACACAACGCCCCCCCCCCCCCCCTGTGGTCCGAACCGGGGGCCGGTTCGGACCAAAATGCCAGGGCTGAATTTTGGTCCCAGTCCGGCCCTGTGTGTGTGTGTGTGTGTGTGTGTGTGTGTGTGTGTGTGTGTGTGTGTGTGTGTGTGTGTGTGTGTGTGTGTGTGCGCGCGCGCGTGCGTGCGTGCGTGATCATTAGTGTCACCATTTAGAAGGAGAAGTGTGGGAGGCTCATATGCCACCTTGCCTTGAATAATTACTTGTGGGTGCAGAGGTGTGTGTGGCAGCCATTAACTCTCTCTCTCTCTCTCTCTCTCCCTCTCTCGCACACGCACGCACGCACGCACGCACGCACGCACGCACGCACGCACGCACACACACACACACACACACACACACACACACACACCGTGTGTAAAGTCTCTCATTAGGCCAGTTGGGTGTAGAAGGTGCAGCAGCTGCATCATAAGATGGAAAGCAGAGGGAGAGAGACAGATGAACAATAATGAGAAGATAGATACATAGACATGCAGGCAGACAGGCAGGCAGGCAGGCAGACAGACAGACAGACAGACAAACAACTACACAAGATACAAAACTACAAACAACGGTTGCATCTGTCATTGAGTCTCTGTTGTGACATCATGTGACATCATCTCCCTAAATAATGATGGAGTGAAGAGAGAGAGAGAGAGAGAGAGAGAGAGAGAGAGAGAGAGAGAGAGAGAGAGATATGAATTGACGAAGAGAGAACAGACAGAGAGTCTGGTAAGTGAAGTGAAAGGAATCTAAATCGATGATTAGACCCCACCATGAAGCAGAGGGGTCTATATCACCCTGAAGGAGTTTATTTCTCAACAATGACTAGTGTGTGTATGTAACAATGACTAGTGTGTGTGTGTGTGTGTGTGTGTGTGTGTGTGTGTGTGTGTGTGTGTGTGTGTGTGTGCGTGCGTGCGTGCGTGCGTGCGTGCGTGCGTGTGAGTGTCAGGCAAAATAAAGCCTTACCCCTTACCCCTAAACTTTTTAGGCCTTTTTTTTACTATTTAAAAAAAAACGTTTTCAAATAGTTCAAATAGCCGATCTACAAGCTCACACTCTACAAGCTCACAACGTGTTGATGTATACTATTTTTCAAAATAGTAGAAAATGCCGTAAAAGTTTAGGGGTAGGGGGTAAGGCGGCGCGCAAGATAGGGCCCAAGTCTCTCTTTAGAAAGCAGCAGATTTGCAGGGCTGCTGCCATGAACCCTCCCCAAATCTCACTTATCTAGTCAATTAAATGATTGTGTTATCTTACAGATAGCAAAAAGGGAGTTGTGTTGAACACATATAAATCCACTGCTTTCCTCTTCTTATGACTCTGTGTCAAACACAGTGTGCCAGGGTTATGTGAGCACACTAAGGACCTTCATTTACATTACATCTGTACAGCTGTACTGCTGTAGATGTCAGGGATAGGCTCTATTCACAGCAGCCATATTATGAAGACATTCACAGGTGTTACCAATGATACTAATGAAGGCTCTGTTCCATTTAGTCTAGCACAGTGGTTTCCACGACCCCATAACTCTGAGAGTGTACAAATGGAACCAAATGGACCCTTACGGGTCCATTTGGTTCCATTTGTACACTCTCAGAGTTACACACCTGTAAGGGGCCATTTGGAAGCCCATGACCCCAACTGTAGACCCACTGACTGGTGCATGTTTCCAGTGAGCCAACATGCACAATATCAGCACCCTGACTCTGTTTGACTAGAATGGAACAGAGCCTTCATTAGTATCATTGGTAACACCTGTGAATGTCTTCATAATATGGCTGCTGTGATTAGAGCCTATTGGTCAATGTGTTCGCTCACCTCATATTCTATCACAAGACCAAGAGAACGCACATGCACGTACATGAAGACAGAAGGAATGCTCGCACAATAACACAACAAAAGGAATGTCCACAGAGGTTTGGCAGTTGCAAAAATGTTGTACTTTTAATGCTGATCCATTGTGACAAAGTGCGACCAAAGAAAAGTGTTAAGGTGGAGATACATAAGTGGGTAAAAAAAAACATCCTGTCTGCTATTTTACATGTACACCTACTGTACCCTCACCACACTCACATTCTTTCCATTTTCCTATCCTTTCATTTGTCTCTCTACCCCTTTTTCTGCTCTGTCTATACTGTGCTGACCTCTCATTTCTCTTTTTCTACCTCCCTCCCTCTCTCCCTCTCTCTCTCTCCCTCCCTCTCTCCCTCTCTCCCTCTCTCTCTCTCTGTCTTTCCACCTCAGTGACCATCAGTTTCTGTGTTGTCCACAAAAGATTAACGATTATTCATGAAAGCACTGCTTGGTTAATATTTTTCATGTCTGACTCGGGCCGCTTAATCGCCATGAAAGATGAATCCATGGAACGGTCGATGTTAGTTGTGTTTCTTGACCTGAATAAATGATTTGCCATCAAATGGTGGACGTTGGCTTGTAATGGAATACTGGCAGTGTGGTTGTGTATTCATGATGCAAACTTAACCTGGAACTGTGAGCTGTTAACTTAGCTGAAGAGATTCATTCTGATCACATACACACTTGAAACATTAGGCCTTATATGTGCAAATCAAAATGAATGGAGTAAAATACAATGTTTAACAATTAATCTCGCTCCTGCCCAGGGATATTGGGTCTGTGATTATGTCTAGTCGTCAATTCCAATACCTTGTTTGACCCAATCATTTAAAAACATTTAATTTGACAAATTATTCCAATGTCATGTTTATTGTTTATTACGGATCCCCATTAGTCCTCACCACAGTGAAGACTAGTCTTCCTGGAGTCCAAACAATCACACTTCACAATCCAATTAAAACATAATACAATTATGTATTATAATACTTATTATTGTCTCCGCCAGGAGAGTTTGTTTTCACTTTCTGAAACTGGGACTAACATTGGTCAAGCCTCACGTGACACGTGACAATACGGTGAAATAGTGTGATCTGATTGGCTAGTGACGTATAGCGGCCTATAAAAACATGTGTCACTTTGAAAGAGTCTGTGCCTCTTTCAAAGTGAGGTAAGACAGGAATAATCACGAAATGGCTGAGGAATGTCGGATACTGTAACAATTGGATAGGACACTTACACAGACAGGACGGATAGGACACTTACATAGACAGGACGGATAGGACACTTATACAGACAGGACGGATAGGACACTTATACAGACAGGACGGATAGGACACTTATACAGACAGGACGGATAGGACACTTATACAGACAGGACGGATAGGACAGTTATACAATAATAACAAGTCTGCTGGCGGAGACTTGTGCTCCGAGGAGCACTTTTTCTAGTTGTCTCCGCCAGGAGAGTTTGTTTTCACTTTCCGTCAGCCAAGCAAACATTGGTCGAGTCTCACGTGACACTTGACAATACGGTGAAATAGTGTGATCTGATTGGCTAGTGACATATAACGGGCTATAAATACATGTGTCACTTTGAAAGAGTCTTTGCCTCTTTCAAAGTGAGGTAAGACAGGAATAATCACGAAATGGCTGAGGAATGTCGGATACTGTAACAATTGGATAGGACACTTACACAGACAGGACGGATAGGACACTTACATAGACAGGACGGGAGGCATGCGTTAATCCGACAGACCTTTCCTCCGACTATGTGGCATCCGCGTGCGGTTAGGGTTCGGGTGCGGGTTTGGTTCGGGTTTACTGTTTAATGTCGGAGCACTGCGCTGTCGGAGGAATGCGCTGTCGGACTAACGTATTGCACCCGACAGGACGGATAGGACACTTATACAGACAGGACGGATAGGACACTTATACAGACAGGATGGATAGGACACTTATACAGACAGGACGGATAGGACACTTATACAGACGGATAGGACACTTGTGTCATGTTACTATGACACAGTAACATGTTCTATTTTTTGTAAGAATTAGAACATAAGAATTAGAACATTCCCAACATTCCCAACACAAGTCTGCTGGCGGAGACTTGTGCTCCGAGGAGCACTTTTTCTAGTTATTATTATTATTATTATTATGTCAGGACCCGACCCGGGTAATAGTTGGACCAGTATAAACGGAGCACAGAAACCAGGAGTTTTGCAGAAACTAATATATTTACTTCTCAGAAGGTTTAAACAAACAAAGATACACCTCAACAGAGGGACACGGTAAAGCAGGTGAACACAGGGAGAAGAGTAGGTCACTCAACATTAGATTATCACAAAGCACTGAGCAAACATAGAACGCCAGGTTAAAAGGCAATGTCAATCAAATCAGTGGCACAGCGCGCAGCTGGGCACACGGCTGTAGCCTGTCTCCTCATCACCAGGGAAGAAAGGGGGGAAGGAGCGAGCCAGAGTGGAAAGACAGGGGGGCGGGGCCGAGGCAGGGTCAGAGTGTGACATATTATTATTATTATTAATGTAATTCTACCATTACAGTTAAATCAAAACAAAACAAAACAAAAATGATTGAAGATTTCGGTCTTCTCAAATTCTATAAATGATTACATAGTATATTACTTTTCAGTTTACAAAAAAAACAAAAACAAATGACAACAAAATAAAATAAAATTGTATATCCAATTAATCATAGTTCAAACATTAAACAAGTAACAACTAAATCTAACTATTTTACTAATCACGGCTTCCTTCAATTTCTTTTTGAAGCTTGATGTATTGTCTATCCTTATTATATGTGGCGGGATCCCATTCCAATGTGTTCCTGCTCTATACATTACCGTTCTCTTAAGCGCATTAGTTCTTGGTATTAAAGCCGGAGTAAAGTGACCACCCATAGCCTGTCTGGTGGCATAGCCATGTCTAGTATTGGTGGGTTGTATCTGTAACAACAAATGTGCAGGTTTACCATTATGACAGATGCTAAATAGAAATGTCACAAGACTACAAGCCAATCTTTTATCCACTCTCATCCAAGACAGTGCAGCATGCATCCACTCAACACTACTCCTCCCAGAGCAGCGTAGAGCGAGGCATGCTGCCCTGTTCCGAGTGAGCTGAAGTTTGTCCAAATCCTTTTTTGAAGCACTGGACCAAATTTTTGGGCAATAATCAAGACTGGACAAAACTAGTGATTGTAATACAAGTTTAACTGTTGAGCCAGTCAACAGATGTACTCCTAGTGATTGTAATACAAGTTTAACTGTTGAGCCAGTCAACAGATGTACTCCTCTTCTTATCATTGAAATGTTACTGCTCATTTTATTCACCATTTTGTTAATTTGCATCGTCCAAGAAAGTGTTTCATCAATAATCACCCCCAACTATTTGGCCTCTTTAATCTCTTGAATAACAGCACCTTGTAAAACAAGACATAGTTCAGGATTAGATCTCAGTATTTATTTATTTATTTTTATTCTAAATAAATGCCTTTCGGCCTGGCGGAGACAAGTTAATACAGTTTACTGTGCAGTCTTAGTCTCTCTCCACTTTATTTGGTAGAGGAATAACATAAAGTTTCTCCCTGGTCTCAACCATGACACACTTTCTTTTAATGGACTCTGCTTTTACAGCAAACTCTGCTCTTTGAAACTTGAAACATCTTTGAAAACTCATTGTGACGATGTGATGTTTAAGGTACTTTGTCTATGTAGTTGATTTGTGCTCTTTTGCAAGCTCTTTTGCAACTCTTTGACCAAAACACAAGACATTTCTACATTTTCTCATGTAAAGGCTGCCATTGCTACAATTTTGCACAAAGTTCCATCATCCATTGTTTTTCAGATGAGTGGAAAAGGGTGCCATTGGTTATGAAACGGTGGTAAAACAGACAACTGTCTAGAGTGACTCCAAGTAGATCATGAATGCCAAGCTTTTGCAGTACCTGAACATATGTAGGCTTTCCAAAAACCCTTGCTCTTGAAGCCGGTGTGAATTTGATGTTGAGGAGTTGCTGTTTTGAAGTCTACAAAACATGTTTTTGACACTATATAGGCTTCCTTCAGGATCTTGTTTGCTTTTCTGTTGAGGCTTTTCCACCTAAGAAATCTTTTTGACACTTGAATGGGCACATGAGTGGTGCCATTGATGTAGTTGTATTCAACGCATGTTCAGGAGTAGAGACCTCCCTCTGCTCAACCCCCGCTCAACTTGGCAAGACAATCATCTTGCCAAGTTCAGCTGCGCTGCTTATCTCTCAGCCAATCCACGCTGCAATCACCACTGTATAAATACACCTGCCATTGTACTCCCTACCTGTTTGTGTCCACTGCTAGTTATCCAAATCCTGGAAATTATCGCTAGTAGTATCCAAACTCCGCGCGTCTCCAACGTCAGTCAATTGTTTAATTAGTTACACTCCCCGTGTAGATCCGTTCTACTCCATTTAGCAGCAATTTAATTAAGCTTTATCAAGCGTTTCCACAGCAGGTAAGCAGGTAAGCCAGGTAGTATAGTTTAGTTTATTTTCGGGCCGCCGTCCGTCATGGACGAGCTGCAGATCAATGCCTCGGACGAGGAGCTATTCTCCGACTCTTCTCAAGCGTCCAGGTCCGCCGTCTCCGACAGTAGCCGCGCCAGCCGCTCCGTCCTCAGAGAGACCAGCTCGGGAAACCAACCTTCGTTTCCCCCAGCGCAGCCGCGCCGAGAACAGCAGGACAGCGGACCCGCTCCTCATTACAGCCCGACGCCCACCACCTCTCGCCACGGAGCGTCCGCAACCGGCGGCCGCCCGCGGAGGCAAGCCCCGCCTCTACAATCCATTCACGACTGGACGGTCGTCGGTCTGCAGGGGGTCCTCACGGCGAGGGGTGTCCCCTTCGAAAAAAATTACCGCAAACCGGAATTGTTTGCGGCCTACCTGGCCTACCTCCGCACGGAGCGCTCCGTCCCCCCCTCCCCCGCACCAGGATTGGCCCCGCCCACTCGAGCCACTCGCTCCAGCTCCGCTCTCGGCCCGTCATCTTCAGCCACGCCTCCCGCTGCTCCCCACCCTCCCTCCCAACGTAAGGTGAGCGCTCGGCCCTCCTCCTCCCCCCCCCCTCCCTCACCTTCACGCCGGCCGACGCAAGCCTCTTACGTCCCTCCAGCTCACAGGCAGGCACTGACCATCGCGGCCAGTACCTCGCCCTCTCCCCACCACCTTCCCTCCTCCCTTCCCCCGCCTCCTTCCCCCGCAAGGCTCACGCCTCGCAGGCAGGTGCTTCTCCGCACCTCGCCATTCTCCCCCCGCTCCCCCGCACGGCGGCCATTACGGCTCATTTCGCCATCCCCTTACCTCCAAACTTCCTCTCCCTCACCAGCACGCCGGCGGGTAGTGCAGCAACCCCCCACGCTCCCCCGCACGGCGGCCATTACGGCTCATTTCGCCGTCTCCTCGCCTTCCTCCCTCCTCTCCCTTACCAGCATGCCGGCGGGTAGTGCAGCAGCGCTCCCCGCCCAACTCCAACCCCCCCCCCCTCCCTCCCGCTCCCCCACACGGCGGCCATCACGGCTCATTTCGCCTTCTCACCTTCCAACCTCCTCTCCCTCACCAGCACGCCGGCGGGTAGCGTAGCAGCGCTCCCCGCCCAATTCCAACCCCCGCTCCCACGCAAGGCAGCAGCCGCACCCCTATGCTCCCCCTTCCCCCCCACCAGCACGACAGCAGGTGCAGCAGCGCACCCCGCCACCCGCCCAGGCACGGCGCCACGTCTCCGTTCAGCAACACTCAACTCCTCCAGCAGTGCTTCATCGGCGCCCGGCTCGCAGCCATACACCGGCCACCTCCCCTGCTCCTCCCCGCGCCGCACGGCGTCTCGCACCCCAGGCACCCCAGTCCCCTCCCCCCGCTAGACGCCCCCGGTCAGCACGCCACCAGGCTCAGCCAGCCCCCCCGCCTCCCCTAATGCCCCACGACCCCGTCGCTCAGGCGGCACTTCCCCTGCCGCTCTACGATCCTTTCGTGCAGGCGGCACTTCCCATTCCCCAAGCCCCGCCCCCTGCTCTGGCGGCACCCCCCCCGCCTCAGGCCCCGCCCTTTGCTCAGGGCGCACTGCCGCCCACCTACGTCCTCCCGCCTCCCCCGCCTCAATCGGCACCTCCCACTCAGGCCTCGCAACTTCCCGACCCAGCTCAGCTGTTTTCTTTCCTCTCAGCCATGTATGCCCAGGGTTCCCTCGCACACCCCAACCCCAGTCCGGCTTCCTTCCCAGGAGCCATCATGCCTACCGGGTTCAACCCTTTCCCGGCACCAGCCCCTTCACACACCCTCGCCACTGCCACTCCAGCCACCGCTCCTCAACAGGACGCAAACCGGCCTTCTCTTGTCCCCGCCGCCCTCCGCCAACAGATAATATCCGGTATGTACATAGACTTGGCCCAACTACTCCAACCCTCCATCACTGACCCGCTACGGAACAGAGAGTTCACCACCCCCCTTGGCTTCTTAGCGCAGCTACGCCAGTCCCTCCCTACCCGGTCCCGTGACCTCAGTCCCGTTGAGTTTGCGTACGCCTTCTCCCTATACAGAGACGTCTTGTGCTCCGCCTACCCCGACTGCCGGACTGAAATGGACCAGTACCTTACCACGGTACTGGAGCTGGCCATTCGGTTCGGCGGTACCGGTTTTTACAACTATCATATCTTATTTTCCATGCTAGCAGCAGCCCGCCTGCAGCAGTTTAACCAATGCACCTACTGGGGGACCCAAGACCAGGAACTGTACTGCAGGGTGTTCGCAACCAGGGTCGCTCTAGCATGCAACATTTGCGGAGCACCTTCCCACCCGGCCGAAGCATGCTCCACGGCCGTCGAGAAGCCCCACTCCAAACCCACTCCTTCCACCACCACCAACCCTCCGCGTTCGCTACCCCGCATGCGTTCCGCTGGCCCTCCGCCGCCCCTCATCCCCAGGCCCGCCCCCTCCACAGCCAGTACTAACCCCGCCCGCAACTCCGGCGGGACCGACAAATTGGGGAGGCCTATCCTCCTCCAGGGAGGCCGCACAGTCTGTAATAATTTCAACAGTCGCGGCTGCTTCCTGTCGGCCTGCCGGTACCTCCACATCTGCACTTTCTGTGGAGGTGCCCACACACGCACCGCCTGCCCTCACAACCCCACCCTATGACTAGGCCACTTCCTCAGTACACCCGTCAACATCCCAGCCCTTGCTACCGCACTCCGCAACCACCCTGACCGGCCCTTCGTCACCTTCATTATCAACGGCTTCACCTACGGCTTTCACCCCGGACTGGTAGTCACCCCCACCATCTCCCACACCTGTCACAACCTCCAGTCCGCCATCCAAGACCCCCAAGCGGTCGACACATTACTGGCCAAGGAGGTCGAGGAGAGGTTCATGATGGGGCCCTTCGACGAACCTCCCTTCCCCGTTTACCGAATTAACCCGATCGGGGTGGCGACCCGAAAATATTCAGGGAAGAAGCGCCTCATCATGGACCTCTCCTCCCCTCACTCACGTCCCCAGCATCAACAGTCTCATCCCCAGCCAAGACTATTCAATGCACTATTCCTCCGTCAACCATGCCATCAGTTTCATCCACCTCGCCGGCCACGGCGCCCTCCTATCTAAGGCAGACATCACCAACGCCTTCAAGGTACTACCTCTCCACCCCGACCAATGGCCCTTCTTTGGTGTGCTTTGGAAGGGCTCCTATTATTTTGCCGTCCGTTTAACGTTTGGGTGCAAGAGCAGCCCCAAGCTGTTTGATTCACTGGCCGAAGCACTGTGTTGGGTCCTCCTCAATAATCACCGCATCCCTCACCTGGTCCATTTGCTGGACGATTTCCTAATCGTCGAGCCCACCACAACTCCCCCAGCACAAGGCCTCAATATTCTCCGCTCGGTCTTCAAAGACCTCGGAGTCCCCCTCTCCGAGGCCAAAACCATCGGCCCCTCCACCTCACTGGAGTTCCTAGGGATCACCCTCGACACAGTGGCCTTTCAAGCCTCCCTTCCCTTAGAGAAGCTCCACCGCATCACCCTTCTCCTCCAAAACTACATCCTCACCCCTCATTGCACCAAACGACAACTACTTGCACTCCTCGGTCACCTTAACTTCGCCCTCCGCATCATTCCCCAAGGCCGCCCTTTCATTTCCCACCTCCTCGCCACAGCTTCCTCCGTTCCCAACCTGCACGACCAAGTCACCATCACTCCCTCCTGCCGCACAGACCTCCACCTCTGGTGTCACCTCCTAGCTAACTGGAACGGAATCACTTTTTTTTATGACACTCTTGTATCCAACCCCGACGACATTCAGTTATACACCGACGCAGCCCCCTCCATCGGCTATGGGGGCTACTACCAGGGCCGCTGGTTCGCCTCAGCCTGGTCAACCGAATTCCTCGCCTTCACCCCCCCCTCCACTCACCCCTCCTCCGCACTCCACGAGCTCTTCCCTCTGGTCACTGCCGCGCTTCTTTGGGGGCACGAATGGTCCCGAAGGAGCATCCTAGTTCACTCGGACAATCAATCGACCGTAGACATGATTAATAAAGGCCGCTCCAATTCCCCTGCCATCATGCCCTTCCTCCGCCGCCTCATCTGGACCTCAGTCACCCACCAGTTTATCCTCCGTGCCGCCCATGTCCCCGGTCATTCTAACCAGATTGCTGATTCTCTGTCCCGCCTTTCTTTTCAGAAGTTTCGTCGTCTCGCCCCGGACGCCGACCTCCACCCAACTCCGGTTCCTCCGTTTTCCACGACAATATTCACCTGAACCCCCAGCTCCAACACCTCATCACCCAGGCACGTCATCACATCGTAAACAGCTTTGCACCCAGGACCCTATCCAGCTACCTCACGGCGTGGAACGCCTTCAAGCGGTTCCACACACTCACCGGCACTCCGTTTCCGTCATCAGACGTCACCATCATCGCCGCCTTCCTCACCTACAGCCACACCCAACTACACCTCCGCACCTCAACCCTCCACGTCTACCTCAGTGGAATCCGGTTCTTCTTCCGCCTGATGGACGGATCGCAGAGCCCGGACACCTCTCACCCCCACATCACCATGCTGCTCCGCGGCCTCCAGCGCAGCGAAGTCCGGACTCCACCTAGACGCCACCCTCTAACCTCCGACCTACTACTCCACTGCCTCCGCACACTCCGTGCCGGCTACCTCACGCCACTGATCTCCTCAACCCTGGAATGCATGTTCCTGTTGGCGTTCTTTGGCTTCCTGCGGTGCTCCGAGATGACGTCCTCCTCCTCCCGGTACGACCCGTCACGCCACGCCAGCATGGCAGACATCGCATTCCACTCCGGCGAATCCCTCACCTTCACGCTGAAGCGCAGCAAATCAGACCAGGGGCACGCATCCATCATTCACCTATTCAAGCTGGACTCGCCCCTCAGCCCTTACGAGCCTATCCTCCGCTACATCGCCACCAGACGATCCCTCAACGCCGCTCCTCACGACCCTCTATTCATCACCGAGACCGGTTCCATCGTCACCCGCTTCTGGTTCCACCATCACCTCCGCCAAATCCTCGCCCTCTCCGGCCTTCCACCTCAGCTCTACTCCGGCCATTCCTTTCGCATCGGCGCCGCCTCCACCGCATCCAGACACGGCCTGTCAGACCACCTCGTCCGCATCCTCGGCCGATGGTCCTCAGAGGCCTACCACTCCTACATAAGGACGAACGTCCACGACCTGCGCAACGCCCATCTCCACCTAGGCCGACCGTAACCGGCGCCCGTTTCCTCGCCTGTCCGCCCTGGAAGGGGGTCCCCTCCTTCGCGGTCCTTCCCGAGGTTTCTTCCTCCTCCATCCTCCCCGGAGGGAGTTTTTCCTCGCCCGACCGAGGGTCCAAGGACAGGAGGAATCACACGTCAGTTGCCCGCCTAGAAGCCACCGGCTCTCTCCAGGTCCCGGCCGAGGTACGCCTACTGCCCAGCATCCCATCCACGGACCGGCCGAAGCCCTGGGCCAGGATGGACTCGGCCCCTTGCCTGGAGGTTACATGGTACATCGTGTAGTTTCTTCCAGATTCTCGAGCTGACCTCGAAACCAGGGAGCTCTGCCACCGAACCACCAACGCACTCCTCGCTCACCCGGACGCCATCCGTCTCCACCTCCTGGCCTCGCCACCTCCAAGCCAGCTTTTTGGGGGCAGTGTCGGAGCGAAGGCGACAGACCGCTCCCGAGCAGACAGCCTGCTCCCGAGCAGAGCAACCGCGGCGGTCGCCTGGCTCCCGAGACTATACCCCCACCCTGAGTCTCGCCCCACCTCGGGCTCCCCTTCAATACACTTACATTTCATTGTGTTCAATAAATGCTGTTTAACTTGAGCAGAAGGTGTGGTCTCTTACTAGTGAAAAGAATGTTAACAGGGTACCGTTGTAGGATTCAAAGGGGAATGTTGATGTAACCCACAAAGCTCCCCAGCTCCTGTGCCATAAAACCTTCCACAGTGCCATAAAAAGTCCACAGTGAACTTCTTCAGTGCTCGCTGTGCAAGATCAATATCACATGCTTTTCTCCTGTTCACAGAAAATACATGGAGAAAAATATGGTTCCAATACTTCTTCTTGAGTACACCTCTGATAATAGGCAGTGAATAAGAGAGGAGAAAGGAGCTCCACTCTGATGCTTTCCAATATTATACATTTTACTTCTAGAGGAGGTCTGATTGCAAGAAGTTATTTGTCTATAGCTTTTTTGGGGGGGCCCAAGTACCACTCTTTGGCATGGTTGGTGGACTCAAACCACAGCTTGAATAGCTGGTGGGTGGTTCCAAGGCAAACACTATGCAGGTAGTCAGGCACAAAACCATTTTTTATTTGGAAATTCTGTAGTTTCATTAGTTGTGAGAGGCCTTTGACGCCCATTTACAGGTTCCTTTGCTGTTCCAGCCATAGCATGGTTGAAGTGTTCTGCCTCTATCCTGAGCTGTGGTTCAGGGGTTGTGCATGAATACTTGGCACCACCAACACATCACATCGTTCCATTGAACTGTTTGGTATTCCTGCAAATGGGGCATGCAACAGAATCAGATGAGCATACTAATGCTAATGTATTTTAGTAACATGCTCTACACTATTTTGATCTCTCCATGTTATGCCTTTGTCTTCCAGTGTTTTGAGTTCATCCACAAAGGCAGTCAGAAAGAAAAGCATGTTGGGCATGTGTTTCTTTGGCACTCTTTGGGATTTAGCTTGATTATCTGACACTGACCGGGCAATATTTGGAATTTGTTGCTCTCAAAAGCTGGAATTCCATCACAATTCCGAAGTAGAGTGATGTCATATCAGCCTAAATTACCACTTCTTTGGAGTGTGTAGTACTCTGCTTCCTGACTACAGGAGCTTCTTGTAGTCAGGAAGCTCCTGGTTCTCCTCAATGAACATACAGGTGCTCAGGCGGCAAGCGAGAATTCCAATTTGTGATGCCCCACTCCCTTAAATGGAGTGTTATGGGATTGCCTGCTATGCTCATACTGATCTTCCTAGGTGAACAGCATGGGGCAGTATACATACTGTACCTGCTAATGGCTCATTGGAGAGCACCTGGGCCCGGTGCCTCCAGGAGTCTAGTCCATGCTCAGTCTGTGATGAGATCCAGAGGAGAGAGGACTGCCATCTTCCTCAGCTCTACACTGCTCTCCATTTCTCTGTTATGTTTCGTTTAACTATTCTTTCCATCCACACACCCTGCACTACACTATGTTCCACTCATGCACACCACTGATTTACTGACTCCACACCTCATCGGATCCTTAGTTAATCCTATCATGTTACTTTATTCTCAGTATATTCATCAGTTGCCTTTGTTAAGAGTTTATTATTTAATAAACCTACTTTGTTACACTTTCCGTTGATCTCCCTCCCCTATTATTTGTCGTGGCAAGAGCCAGTGATAACAACTATTTCCCCCATTCATAATTACTGGTGAAATACATGACTGACAGTCGGTTCTCTTTGCTTCATAGGCAACCAAAGGAACATGAAGGGAACATTGTGACACATGAATGGACTGTACCCCGGACCGGGAAGAATCTACAGTATGTTGAAATTATACTTACTTTGGTTTTGCATTTTCCCCACTCCCCAAATGCTGTACAATTTCCCTACATAAATGCCCAAAACAAACTCGATCAGTCACCACAGTTCCTGTAAAGGGGGTGAATATGGAAATCAAAGTGAGAGAGAGAGGGAGGGAGGGAAAGAGAGAGAGATAGAGAAAGAGAGAGAGAGAGAGAGAGAGAGAGAGAGAGAGAGAGAGAGAGAGAGAGAGAGAGAGAGAGAGAGAGAGAGAGAGAGAGGATGATGTTTGTGTGGTTCCATCCCAGCAGGTTTTATTTCACAGTGGAAACATAGAATCCAGACAGCTTCAATCCAACGTTCTGCAGTAGGAGAGACAGTCAATACGTAGCCAGGATATCTCTGGTGTGAGAAGAAGACACAGGATCGCCCGGGAAGCCGAGCCGTTCACAACACCTCACAGTGAGACATTATTATTCCACCTGCATGGTTGGCTTCAGTGCCAGCGCTGGCTTCTGCTGTTCCTTGTATCATTGTCACTCCTCTGAGGGCTTCTTGGATTCACGTTGGTCTAAAGAAATGTGACACTTGCCTGGAGAAAAGAGCTCTCTAGTGTTATGAATTGAACAACATTAACTATGAATAAACATCTCCAATATGGAGATTCTTTCCGCTTGCTTGGCTGACTTTCGGAAATCTAGGGCATGCAGCAGATTTTACCTCGACTCGATGGCACAAAAACACAGAGAAAAAGAACAATGCCCCATTTTTTTTGCAGCACTGAAACCAAATGAGAAACACACACTCCTGCACACACACAGAATATCCCATAAATGTGCTGTATGTAATAACACAAAAACTACAAAAAAGTTGTTGCCTAGGGCCCACCAAGCATGCATTTTCAGCACGCACGCACGCACGCACGCACGCACGCACGCACGCACGCACGCACGCACGCACACACGCACACACGCACACACACACACACACACACACACACACACACACACACACACACCCACACACCCACACACAAAGACCAAGCTTTCTGTTCCAAGCAGGAAATTGACAGGCAACACAGACTACTGGATACGGTTTCAAAACCACACATCACATTACACAGATCAGGTTGGTAATCCACTACATTACAAACTGTTAAAACTGAGTTTAAATATTTTGCACATTTTGCATTGATTTTGTAAAGCTAAAAGTCAAAAGTATTGTAGTCTGTCCATACTAGTGGCCACCATGCAGGTTAGAGGTAGCCTGGTAAACCCTCCCTCCGGAAATCTCATTTCCATTTGATTTCAGGAGTGAGTCATGGGCATGAACGCCCATTCTGCAATATTGGCTGTGGGCTGGAGTTGGGCGGGAGTAATACCGTTGACTGACAACCCCTTCAGCCAATGATCGTTTTTCCCCTTCAGCCAATCAGCAGTTCATTTTTACCACCTCCAGACTATGTGACGCAACAGGACTTTTCAGACGGCCATGCCCAAAATAGGTTGCCTTATTGGGATACATGCGTGTCACTCCCCGCCACTGCCGGTTCTCTAAATTTATATTTTTAAATAGGCTCTGTCATGATTAATTGACCACATATATGAAGTTAAACAACTAAATTCTATCCAAACGATATCTTAATAGTAAATTCCGTGCCTCAAAAAAGAAGTTTGAGACCGTTTTAAAAACAAAAGTAAGAAGTGAAGGCACTCGCAGAACAACAATGGCTGCCGTTCGTCTTTTTTCGGCGTCACTCAGGCTGCACTCGGCTTCATTCGGGCTCACGCGAACTCGCCACCTGATTGGCCAACGTAAGCTGTCAATCACAGAACGATGAGCGACGACGCTGATAGGCTCGTCAGTTTGGCGTACAGAGCCAATATTGCAGAATGGGCGTTCATGCCAGACTCACTCCTGAAATCAAATGGAAATGAGATTTCCGGAGGGAGGGTTTACCAGGCTAGGTTAGAGGGACAATTCATGGATGATTTGAAGATGCAATCATGAAAATAAAGTGCTGATCATGTATTGTGAGACAGATGCATTACAGATCAAACATGCTGAGCTGACTGTTGTAAGATGTTTAAACATAGCTGCAGCAAATACCATTAATACATGGATGAGATAGAATTCGGATGAGTTACATCATTGACTTTTATTATTTTTTACTTGTGTCCAAGTTCCAATTCCCATGCAGAGGTCAATTTGAATTTTGATTTTGATTTCCAGCTGGTAACTGCTACCAAATGTCTTTGATAATCAAAACAGAAACGAAAAAATGAATAGTCTTTATAATATAACTTTAGTATGGCATCTTACACTCGTATCAAAACATTGTCTGAAACCATTATGTTGCAAACACTTCATGTAAAAATTCAAACTCTCATGTCATCTTTTTTCTAGATTTCTCCCACCTCGCTGTGTTAAAACAGGAGTTTTCCCCTGAACAGCAGGAGTGGAGCTCCAGTCTGGTGCAGGATGTACCGAAGCCTCCACAGATTAAAGAGGAACAGGAGGACGTCCATCAGAAACCAGAGGATGCTGATGGGTCAACACATATACATTACCAGCAGTGAAAAGTGAAGATGATGATTGAAACATATCCAGAGAGACAAGACATGAAAAGACAAGCTGAGAAGCAGAGAACAGTGGAGCAGTACAGACAGCTACTGGCGTACATTTCTTCTCTTCACATTGTTCTGAATCTGACACTGAAGACAGTGATACGTGGGAGGAGAATAGGGAAGACCAGACAGATTTAAACACGCTGAAATCACATAAAACACACGTGGAAGGAGAAAGATTGCATTTAAGCCACACACTCTCTAATAAATCATCAACACAAACAACATGAGGATTCACAAGGGGTTGGATCCCTTTTGTTGTAAAGTTTGCGGCAAGGGCTTTAATTGTAATAGAATTACGAAGAAACACATTCTGATTCATACAGGGGAAAAGCGACATTGTAGCACAGTTGGCAGCAAAGGCTTTGTTCAACTGAATGACCTGAAGAAACATTCTGATTCATACAGGGGTAAAGCCCTATAGTTGCAAAGTTTGTGGCAAAGACTTTAATTGTAATGGAATCTGGAGCAACATTGATGGTTCACACAGAGAAAATGCCCTCTAGTTGTACACTTTGTGTTATGTGTTAAAGGTTTTACTTGTAAAAGGCAGCTTAAGACATACATGGTGAGCCATACAGGGGGAAAGCCCTACGGTTGTACACTCTGTCGTAAAGGCTTTGATGACATGGGTGTTCGGAGGCAACACATGATGAGCCAAACAGGGGGAAAGCCATTTAGTTGCACCGTTTGCACCAAAGGCTTTAATCTTAATGGAAATCTGAAGAGACACATGAGGACACATACAGGGGAAAAGCCCTTTGTTGTACAGTCTGTGGTAAAGGCTTCAGTGACATGGGTTATCTTAAGCAACACAATGATGATTCATACAGGGGTAAAGCCCCATAGTTGCACAGTTTGTGTCAAACAACATGTCCAGGGTTGGCATTTGGAGGGGGAGAAGGAGGAGTCATCCAAGCTCAAAGAAAATATGTTGAATCTTCGAGACTTCGTCAAGACCTTTTCCGGTGACAGTGACAGCATCTAGATGTTTAAGACAAAACAGACCAGCCCACATCAACCATTACATAAAATATACACAAACGAGATTAAAAGAGATCTCTACTACATCATGCGTGCATGATGTTGAGTGGGAAAGTGAATTTAATTAGATGATAATACCTTTACAGGGGTCCGTTTCTTCTTTATTTGGGCGGGGGCAGCAGACTCCATCTGCTCGACGTCACTCTGGGCAGTGTCCTGATCCAAATGGTCAGGATAGGGTTCATGTTCTGGACTCAGCTGATGTATGGAGAGTTACAGTTAAACCTGGACTCAGCTGATGTATGGAGAGTTACAGTTAAACCTGGACTCAGCTGATGTATGGAGAGGTGAGAGGTAACTTACAGTTAAACCTGGACTCAGCTGAGAAATAATAGTCGGCACAGATTTTTACACAAATAGGAGTTGCCACTGTACATGCTGCATAGCAACTATAAGAAGTGAATGGTGCCGAGTTCACCGGCACTAGTTTCTACACGGGTCATAGTTTTTTCTATTGAGCACTGTCTGCCGTGTACATTTTTTAATTGTTAGGTAATGTATACAACTCAACTTGACAGATACGACTGACTACATACGTTTCTCTACCTACCTCTACCTCTACCTCTGGCACCACTGGTTGGGAGAGCTGATGGAGTGCGCCAGCCCTCTTGAAGGCCCAAAGCTCCCTCTTGGCTCTCTGGTGCTCTGCCTTCAGCCACCGCTGTTTTTTCAGGAGAACCATAAGTTGCCGCTGCAGTGTCTTACACCCAGGCTTGTAACATGGTCCTTTCCTTCTGGCTGGCTGGTTGGCCGAAGCGGGCATGTCCATCACCAGATGATTATTCTGTGAAAGGAGAGAAGAAACATGATCAGCATGCAGAGTAGGAGCACTAGATAGACTAGGAAATCGGAGGGTGAACGAAGTTGAAGAGGAGATGCATAAGGAGAAGGAGGGGAAGCCCAACATAATACAAAATATATTGTACATACGTCGTCGTTGTCCCAGGTGGTCATCAAAGGGATTGTGGGGTTGGTGTCCCTGAGCTCCTTGAGGAGGCGATCGGTCTCCCCTCTCCTGACGATATCCTTAAATATCTCCAGCTGGTCATGACCAAAATCCTTATGGACCAACATGTGCATCTCTAGGAACTTGCCCCCGTGGGCAACACCGAATATTGGTGTGCTTATTGCACAGATTCAGAATTTCACATTCTTGCCGAAATGAATTTTTATCAGGTGGCCCGGCAGGGAGCCCACCGTCAAGGTTTTCAGGCATAAATGACAGCAAGGCATTCTATAAAAGAGAGAGGGGTGAGAGAGAATTTGTGAGATTTTGTGAGTCTCAAGGGGTTCGATTGGTTAGTTAAGACTACCCAATATTCCTCAAATATAAGACATTGCAACAGGAAACACAAACATTGCAACAGGAAACACAAATAGGGCCATTTAGAATGTGTGTCCATCTATGAGGATATCTTGGATTATAGTGGCAAAACAATTAAATGGGGACACATGCAATAGCCATGCCACACATCCCACTGCATTCAAAGAATTAAAACCCTGCAGCCCTAACTTGCACTTGCAGTGTGAAGTACCAGGATGTGTAGTGTGTTCAGTGGTTTTATAAAACCCACTCTTGTTGGTTACGCGTGTGTGTGTGTGTGTGTGTGTGTGTGTGTGTGTGTGTGTGTGTGTGTGTGTGTGTGTGTGTGTGTGTGTGTGTGTGTGTGTGTGTGTGCTTGTGCGTGTGCGTGTGTGTGTGTCGCGCATGCGTGCGTGCGTGCGTGCGTGTGTGTGTGTGTGTGTGTGTGTGAGAGTGTGTGTGCGTGTGTGCGTGCGTGTGTGTGGTGCCCTGTATACCTACCTGCCTACCTACCTACCCACCCACCCCACCCAGTACTATCCTATTCCCCTATGCACAGTTCAGGCACACAGGAGGCACATTAATTCTTAATGATAATAAGTGTCCCTGCAAAAACTGGGTTTTTGAAACTTGATAGCTTGGAGCTCAGCTCCCAAAACATGGGAGATAATGTTTGAGGTACACTTTTATCCAGGAAGAAAACATATTAATAATGCATAAATTGACATTAGGGGATGCTTTTCTGTCTCAGTGGTAATCACCATGCTTATACTGACACTTTGATTTCCATATTCTCCCCCTTAACAGGAAAAGTAAGACACTATCACACACACACACACACACACACACACACACACACACACACACACACACACACACACACACACACACACACACACACACACACACACACATTTTTAACACAATACATAACTTGAATAACCCAGGATAGACACACAAAGTGTAATGAAAAACTTATATCCAATTTGTGGTCTATTGTGTGTTCTATGTTTGATCTATTGTGGCGACCGTCACTGGCTGGAAATTTTTATTTGATGGATTAACATGGGACGGGCAACAGCCCACTCAGGTGGTTGAGCCGATTAAAATCACACAGCAATTTATTTAAAAAATATATGTTATTTTTTTCACCCGGTGCCAATTCTCTAAGTGATCCTGGGCACTACACTCCCCCCACCAATCTAGGGAGCCCAGGGCCGAGCTCATATCTCCTTCAATGCATGATAGCCAACTGACCTTCTTGTCACCTGACAGGGGGGAGTTTCCCTGGTTGGACGTAGCTCGTGGAAGGAACACGTTATTCCAACCAATTCCTTTCCCCTCCATCAGGCGCCCCGGCTGACCCGGGGGAAGCAGTATAGTGACCAGGATTACTACATGTTTTTGTGAGGGTATTAACTACCCTGGGAGACACGGGGAGAACATGTGTGACAAGGGTGAAATGAGGGGTTCGTAAAACTTTTGTAATTTGTTTTTATTGGTGCTTAATGTGTATAATTGCCTCATTTAACCCCACCATCTTATTATTTTTGTACCAATTATTATTACGCACTGTATTGTTTATAATTGTTTTCCCCATGATCCCCTGGTCACATGTATTGAGAGACATTGAGTGGCAGAGCGGCAGTCACGCGGTCACGCCCAAGGCCACGGTCATGGCCAATGTCCCCAGACAGACTGTCACCACGGACAAATGAAAGAAGAGGGAGGTGTGGTTTGGCAGGTACAAAAGCGGAGGCGGGACCGTTTGAAAGGGAGAACAGAGCACCCAAGTGACAGAGGCGTCAGTGAGGAGAAGGACAGCAGAGGGGAAGGTTGTGCCGAGACACGGAGTAGAGGAGTGCATAGATGAAGTAGACATACCAGCCACCTAGGAGTTTGGAAGCCGAGGTGTGCCTACATTCAAAGGAGAAACCAAGAGGAGAAAGCGATCGAACCGAAGGGGAGGAAGAGGCGAGTGAGACCAGACCATATGAGAGACGAGTGAGACCAGACCATGTAAGGAGCGCTGAGACTGGAAAGTGGCGATAACGTTGCATACGCAACCAACTCAGCGCCAGGTGTAAAAACCTGGCTGGCGAGTGAGTATTCGAACAAGCAACGTTGAATCCCTGTATAACCACTGCCTGAGACAACGCAAATGTATCGTGTAAATGCACAGTGAACTGGTCTAGATCTCTATAATTGCAGGCGGAGAGAAAGAAGAGAGAAGACGAAGACGACTGGCCTCAAACCCTTTCCCATCTTACCCCCATATATGGACATGCAGCATTACCCCTGAACAAGCCGTGTTGAGTATCTTGAAGCACTTTATTGGCACAGCACTTTACTTGAAAAGTATTTGTTGCACAGAAACCCCCCATGCTAAGGAACCCTTGTGATTAAGCCCCGCGTAATTTGCACAACTTTATAATTTATTTTATAGTTGTTGTGTAGATTAATTGTGTTTTGTATGTTTATATAGGTTTTATTAGTATAGTGTTTATTTGATTGTTTTTAAGGCACAGAAGCCAATGTATTAGGGACCCAATAAATATGACTTACTTTTTTTGATACACTGTATTCGTGTCCAGTTTCTTAAAGGGATATTCTCATGCCAGTGTTGTATTCTCAAAACCAAAAGTATTGAAACTTACCAGTTAACCTCGAACCTGTGAAAGCCTGAAGAAGAAGTTAAAGTGTATTCAAAGGGGACTTCCCTCTATAACAAAAGTGGCGTAGTCGACAAACAATTAGTTCAGATAGGACTCACAGTAATTACGCACCCAGCACTTTATTGTGCATTTATATTTTATTGTTGTGAGTTTTATTCTGGATTATTTATTAAAGGAGAAGAGTGCAATAGTACAAACAAATTGCAAGTCAAATGTGATACAATTTCGGCCCTGTTCACATATTTGGCGTTGGCGGCAGGACTGGTTGAGAACAAACACATGAGAATACCCTTAAGAGAAACTGTACTGTTTTGTTGTTTTTGTTGCTTTTTGTTTTTTGCTTTACGGATTCAGAATGATGATGATGGCGGTGTATCCCGGTGCCCCATGGTTACCCACCTTTGGTGGAACAGAAGGCGAGAGTAAATATAGGGAATGGAAAGACCAGATTAGAGGATTATTAAGTACCCAGGAACTACCAGAAATCAGGAAAGTTGCTATTATAATTAAAACGCTAACCAACGAAGCTAAACGGCAGATTAGTGTGGTTGAGGAGGGCGAACGCGACACAGTGGCAAAAGTTTTTAAATACTTAGATGCTTTATATAAAGAAACTGTCTCTGTCGCAGAAATGCGCTCACTATTCTATCGGTGCGCACAGCGCGCAGGAGAGAATGTACAAACTTACACCCTGAGACTTAGAGAGCTGTTTTGTGGGCTGCGGCAGTACGACCCAAGCACCGCTCCCTCCGAAGCCATTCTTCGTGATCAGTTTGTTATGGGTTTAGCTGAGGGCCCCCTGGGCCAAGCCTTAAAAATATATGCTCGACGACACCCAGATGAAGATTTTGCTGCTTTACGCGAAGAAGCCTACCTGTTAGCTGCTGAACATGGAACTACTGAAATAACGTGCCACGCTGTTAATCCTATTTCTGTCCCCTACCCTTCTCAGGACCCTGCTTGGAGAGAAAAATTAAAACAGGAAATCATGGACGACGTAAAAACTCAAATGCAAGGATTCACGCAGGAACTCATGAAGGAAATCAGACCGCTCCTCCGCACTGGCACCAATGACGCACGAGCGCGCACTCCACCGCCACCTGAGCGACGGTATACGGCCTCAGCGCTACGAATGGGATGAAGGAGGTAGGCCGATATGTAGCCAGTGTAGACAGGCGGGTCATATAGCGAGATTCTGTAGATCCGACCGAAGTATTGGGCTATGTGTGGCCTGTCGGCCGACGGAGAATCCGAGTCCCCGCCCGCAGTGAGTTAGTAGTATGGGGCCGTGCCTGGAAAGGTCCAAATGGAGCCGAATACGAGGCCCTGATGGAGGCCATGCCGGAAGGAACTGATCTGGGAGTGGCCCGAGCGTTGGTCACCGTGCGTAATGGCCGAGTCCCCGTGCGCATCTGCAACCCCCACGCGTATAGCGTGACCGTGGGCAGACATCAAAAGTTAGGGAAGCTATATCCAGTGGAGGAGGCCGACGTCCGTGGACGACGAGACCTGAACCTGTCCCTAGGAACCGACGGAGCCGTGGAAGTGTCCCTGGTGAGCATCGAAGACGAGGGACCCGTGAAGACCTTACCTGAGGAGATGGAGGCGTTGACCCGGCGAGATGACCTACCTGACCAGCAGAGAGAAGAGCTGCATGCGATGATGTGTAAATGGAAGAAGGTGTTTGCAGTCCATAATGAAGATTTTGGGCAGACGGACGTGGTGCAACACCAAATACCAACTGGAGACGCGGCACCCATCCGCGAGAGGCACCGACCGCTGCCGCCCTCCATGTATAGAGAAATGAAGACCTTATTGAGTGACATGCTGGACAAGGGAGTGATAAAAGAGAGTTGCAGTCCCTGGGCAGCGCCCATTGTCCTGGTGAAGAAGAAAGATGGCAGCTGGCGTTTCTGTGTCGACTACCGTAAACTGAATGCCGTGACGCACAAAGATGCCTTCCCTTTACCTCGGATTGAAGAGACTTTAACAAGCCTGACCAAGGCTCAGTGGTTCTCCACACTCGACCTGGCCAGCGGTTATTGGCAGGTGGGTATGGACCCTCGGGATCGAGAAAAGACAGCGTTTACCACCCCTTTAGGACTGTTCGAGTTCCAACGTATGCCGTTCGGTTTATGTAACGCCCCCGCGACCTTCCAAAGATTAATGCAGCGATGCTTGAGTGGCCAGGTGACAGAGTCATTATTAGTGTACCTCGATGACATTATTGTATATTCACCTGACTTTTCCTCTCACATGCAGCACCTTGACCAGGTTTTCGAGCGGCTGTGGAGACACGGATTGAAACTGCGCCTCGATAAATGCAAGCTTCTCCAACCGGAGGTAAAGTTCTTGGGCCACGTTGTAGACAAAGAGGGAGTGCGCCCGGACCCTGAAAAGTTGGCTGCGGTAAGAGACTGGACCCCACCCTCGACTGTCCGCGAGGTCCGCGCTTTTCTAGGTCTGGCTGGTTATTATCGCCGCTTCGTGTCCTCATTTGCTGCCATAGCTAGGCCGTTAAATAGTTTGTTGATCGGAGTCCCGAATGATGTGAAGTCCCATCAGTGTAAAATAGAGTGGTCCCCTGAATGCCAAAACTCGTTTGATGCTCTTAAAACTGCCCTTACGCAGGCTCCAATACTGGCTTATGCAGATTATGACCGACCGTTTGTAGTGTATACTGATGCGAGTGGCCGCGGGCTCGGCGCCGTTCTGGCACAGGTCCAAGATGGCCAGGAGCGAGTAATCGCCTACGCCAGCCGAAGTCTACACCCTACCGAACAAAATGATGCAAATTATAGCTCCTTTAAATTAGAACTCTTGGCACTTAAATGGGCAGTGACCGAAAAATTTAAAGATTACTTAACTGGCGCTCATTTTACGATTTATACAGATAACAATCCTGTTGCGCATCTTCAAACAGCTCGACTAGGCGCGGTGGAACAGCGCTGGGCAGCCCAGCTAGCATCATTCACCTATGATATAAAGTACCGACCTGGAAAAAGCAATGCGAACGCAGATGCCCTGTCTAGGTTCCCTGTTCAACCTGTAGGAGTGGCCGTAGTGGAGTTGGCACCGGTGGAGAGAGAGGACGGGTGGGCTGGAGCTGAGTGGCGGGGAACACAGGATCGAGATCCGGACATCCAGATGGTGAAGAGTTGCGTAGAGCGGAGGAAACTGCCTACCCTTATGGAGAAGAGGAGTTGGTCACGGGAAGCCAGGCAAATGTTACGACAGTGGGACCGGTTGCGCATCAGAGACAATGTGTTGTATAGGCAAGTGATTGATCAGCATACACAAGAATGTTACTTACAGCTTGTTTGTCCAGGGGCGCGACGAGAGGAGGTGTGGAAAGGACTCCATGAGGCCTCGGCACACGCCGGAGTGGACCGGACTTTGGCGCAGCTTCGGCGCCGGTTCTACTGGCCGGGCATGGAGGGGGCGGTGCGACAGTTCCAGCGAGGTTGTGTTGCCTGCAGCCTACTGAAAGACAGGATAGAGCCCAGGGCCCCCTTACAGCCATTCGAAGTATCGTATCCTATGGAGGTAGTGGCTATTGATTTTCTCACATTAGGTAGGCCGAATGACGCATGGCAGAATATTCTTGTAGCAACCGATTTATTCACCAGGTACAGTTGGGCTATTCCAACGCGTGACCAAACTGCGCCCACGACTGTCCGTGCGCTTTGGACACATATTATTCAGCCATTCGGTTGCCCGGCTCGTTTCCATTCGGACCGAGGCCCGAATTTTGAATCCGAATTAATGCAGCAATTGTGTCATACATACGGTATTACTAAGAGTCGCACCACCCCTTACCACCCAGCTGGTAATGGGGGGGTGGAGAGGTTTAATCAAACACTGTTAAACATGTTGCGCTCTCTAGATACTGATCGCCAAGGCAGATGGAATGAACACTTACCTGAGTTAGTACACGCTTATAACAATACTGAACATGGTGCGACAGGTTATGCGCCTGCGTACTTAATGTTTGGTCGCCACCTGAGGCGTCCGGTAGATGTAGCATTAGGAGTACCGTTGTCACAAAATCGAATGCGAGTGGGAGTTTGGGTGCAAGATCACCAGAAACGAATGGCCACAGCGTATAGGACAGCCGAGAAAAAAATGGTGCATATAGCAGGACAGCGTAAACAGGTCTATGACCGCCGAGCCGGTATGCCACCATTGTTACCTGGAGAGAGGGTGTGGGTACGAAACCGGAACCGACAGGGACAAGGTAAACTGGGCCCATGGTGGGACCCAGAACCTTTTGTGGTATTGGAGAGGGTGGGGGATGCGGGCCTAGTATACAGGATCCGACCTGAAAAAGGAGGGCGAGATAGAACGATCCATAGGAATGCATTAAAAGTGTGTATAGCCCCCAGGTCACCGATGGAGAGCCCCGAACCTGCCCCAGTAGCCGAACCGGTGGGACCAATATGGCCGCCTTATGTAGGGTTTTTCCCCGGTCCTAGGGAACCTGAAGGTCCGCGGCGCTCTGGAAGAGCGAACCAAGGACAGCCACCTGAGAGGTACGGGCATGACGTTTAGAACCAGTTGCCAGGGACTGCCAACGAAAAAGTAGGGGGGAATGTGACAAGGGTGAAATGAGGGGTTCGTAAAACTTTTGTAATTTGTTTTTATTGGTGCTTAATGTGTATAATTGCCTCATTTAACCCCACCATCTTATTATTTTTGTACCAATTATTATTACGCACTGTATTGTTTATAATTGTTTTCCCCATGATCCCCTGGTCACATGTATTGAGAGACATTGAGTGGCAGAGCGGCAGTCACGCGGTCACGCCCAAGGCCACGGTCATGGCCAATGTCCCCAGACAGACTGTCACCACGGACAAATGAAAGAAGAGGGAGGTGTGGTTTGGCAGGTACAAAAGCGGAGGCGGGACCGTTTGAAAGGGAGAACAGAGCACCCAAGTGACAGAGGCGTCAGTGAGGAGAAGGACAGCAGAGGGGAAGGTTGTGCCGAGACACGGAGTAGAGGAGTGCATAGATGAAGTAGACATACCAGCCACCTAGGAGTTTGGAAGCCGAGGTGTGCCTACATTCAAAGGAGAAACCAAGAGGAGAAAGCGATCGAACCGAAGGGGAGGAAGAGGCGAGTGAGACCAGACCATATGAGAGACGAGTGAGACCAGACCATGTAAGGAGCGCTGAGACTGGAAAGTGGCGATAACGTTGCATACGCAACCAACTCAGCGCCAGGTGTAAAAACCTGGCTGGCGAGTGAGTATTCGAACAAGCAACGTTGAATCCCTGTATAACCACTGCCTGAGACAACGCAAATGTATCGTGTAAATGCACAGTGAACTGGTCTAGATCTCTATAATTGCAGGCGGAGAGAAAGAAGAGAGAAGACGAAGACGACTGGCCTCAAACCCTTTCCCATCTTACCCCCATATATGGACATGCAGCATTACCCCTGAACAAGCCGTGTTGAGTATCTTGAAGCACTTTATTGGCACAGCACTTTACTTGAAAAGTATTTGTTGCACAGAAACCCCCCATGCTAAGGAACCCTTGTGATTAAGCCCCGCGTAATTTGCACAACTTTATAATTTATTTTATAGTTGTTGTGTAGATTAATTGTGTTTTGTATGTTTATATAGGTTTTATTAGTATAGTGTTTATTTGATTGTTTTTAAGGCACAGAAGCCAATGTATTAGGGACCCAATAAATATGACTTACTTTTTTTGATACACTGTATTCGTGTCCAGTTTCTTAAAGGGATATTCTCATGCCAGTGTTGTATTCTCAAAACCAAAAGTATTGAAACTTACCAGTTAACCTCGAACCTGTGAAAGCCTGAAGAAGAAGTTAAAGTGTATTCAAAGGGGACTTCCCTCTATAACAAAAGTGGCGTAGTCGACAAACAATTAGTTCAGATAGGACTCACAGTAATTACGCACCCAGCACTTTATTGTGCATTTATATTTTATTGTTGTGAGTTTTATTCTGGATTATTTATTAAAGGAGAAGAGTGCAATAGTACAAACAAATTGCAAGTCAAATGTGATACAATTTCGGCCCTGTTCACACATGCAAACTCCACACAGAGTAGGCCCTTTTGCCAACCCCACCTAGGGTATGGGCACTGGTGACGCGGAGGAGAAGACACGCCCCCAGCGCCCACAGCGTCCCCGGCGGGGATCTAACCCAGGACCTTCTAGCTGTGAGGCGACATCGCTACAGACTGCGCCACGGTGCCCCCTAAGAAAAAAATATATATGTTCTTGCCTTGCATCCAGCCTGATTGTCTATCGGCCCACCGGGAAAAGTCCCGGCAGTCCAGATGCCCAGTCCGCCCCAGCACTGATCACCCCTCAATCATCACTACTTTCTGGATGGAGATACAGGACCTTAAAATGGAGGAGAGTTCACTCTAGCAGGAGTTTTTTTTCCTCTCTGTCATTGAAGCAATAAACAAACTGCCTCTCTGACAATGTTGTGTGCGTTGAAGTCGCTGTGACAACAAATGTCTCTAGGACAATAAAGTCTAATGTAAGTGCCAGTGATCCCCCCCCCCCCCCACACACACACACACACACACACACACACACACACACACACACACACACACACACACACACACACACACACACACACACTCATGTTGGGGGATGTATTATTCAATAGATCAGGAAACTGAACTGCTTATTTGTTAATTGCTGAGGCTGTATATCTCCACTCTAATTAGCAGATTCTCAGATGAAGTGTGTTTTTCCTGCCTGGTGGGAATTGCTAAATGACATTCAGCCTCAGGGTCTCATCAACACCCAGCCAGTCATATCAAACTAACATCTAGAGGGAGAATCTCATCCATATTTTTATAGTTTGGGATTTCACTCTTGTCAGGGAATGATTAGACTATTACTGATGTGGAGATGGAGGGAGAGAGACCGAAAGAAAGAGAGAGACGCTCTGCTGGGGAGATCAGACAGAGGATGAAATGAGAGACCAAATCCACAGAGAGACCAATTCCAACACTCTAATGTGGAAAGTGGAGATAAACTGATTGGTTAGAGATTGACTGCTAGCAGCAGAGGAACACAGGGGCTTCATTTATTGGAAATAGATATTTATAGTATAATCGTTCAGACAAATATATGCTCTCCCACACACACGCGCGCACACACACACACACACACACACACACACACACACACACACACACACACACACACACACACACACACACACACACACACACACACACACACACACACACACACACACACATGCATGCAGACACACAAGGTTGCAAGCATGCATGTACACTGTGTAGGCTATATATCATATATGTGGATTTGCATCACGATCCAAGAAATAATTTGCATCGTACAACCTATTGTTCAAGACTTACAGGCCACACCATTAAGTGGTCTGGTATAGCGCCATACGTGTGTTGTGCATGCTCAGTTTGATGCCGATCAGGCCAGTTTGTGAGACCAGCAACACAGACAGACAGACAGACAGACAGACAGACAGACAGACAGACAGACAGACAGACAGACAGACAGATGGACAGAGGTAAAAAATGTTTTACTTAAGTAAAGGTACTGCAATGTAGAAAATCTAGAAATACTCTGTTACAAGAAAAAGTCCGGAATAAAAAATGTGCTTGAGTAAAAGTACAAAAATGTTGGTATCTAAATGTACTTAACGTACCAAAACTAGAAAGTAGGCTACTCAATATGTGGAATGTCCCATTTCACAAGTTCTCAAATATGACATCTGTTGAAAATGTTGAGCTTGTAGATCGGCTATTTTCGAATGGATGAAATGTATATAGGGGTGAAGTGTAAGTTTTGTAATAATAATCTAAATCTACAAAGTAACTAGTAACTAAAGAAAAAAGCAACACGTCACATACTGTGGAAACACGATCGCATTGTAGCCTATGTCAAGAGCATCATGGCTGAACTTCAACCTGGTTTTTGCACTCCATTACAACCCTACATAAACTTTCAACTATAAAGTGCTTACCTCATGGCCACGGATGTTACAATTATGTATGGGCCGTCAGAAGTACCCGTATCTTCCGTATTGTTCAATAAAAAGTATTTTAATCCGATCATTGGCCATTTTCTCAGAATTTTCTCCATGCGACCCTATCGGTTGGGAGGTGTATTGCACTCTGATACATTATAACTGTATGAGAAAATGGCCACCGATCGGATTAAAATGCTTTTTCTTGAACAACGCGGAATAAACGGGTACTTTTGAGGAGCCATACATAATTATAACGTCCGTGGCCACGAGGTAAGCACTTTATATGTGAAATCTGAATGTTTATGTAGATGTACGGGCCGTAAATGGGGAAAGTGCAAAAAACAGGTTGAAGTTTCATGTCATGACTGTCATGATATGATGTTTCAGAGCTACTAAACAGCTACTATGAAACCATGAAGTCTCAAACGAGCGTTTCTTGACACTATAAATGCTACTCGGATATTTATCCCATTTCACCTGATTTGCTGTCTCAGAAACGATATCCTCTGGTGGAGAAGTGTTTGACAACAATAGCTGCCCTGCAGAAAATGTGCAAAGCTGAGAGGGGGCGGGCGCTGGCTCCCTGAGTGACTTTCCACAAACGTAGTAAGTAGGGGTCCCATCTCCATGAGGAGGATAGATTCTATAGCCCGAAGGGACAGTCATGGGTTTTACTGGTTGTTGTTGGTTGTCAGGGCGATATCACAACCAATCGGTGGACGGGCTCTGCCTGGGCCGCTTCTTTTTTTAAAGGCACGCCCCCTTTCCAAGGGGTATAAATATGAACCCTTACTCCTCCCCTTTAATGCCTTATAAGGTCCTAACTCCTCCCTTTTTTGCAGGCTGTTTATAGGGGTGTGTTACACACTCTCAAAAACAGAATCTCTGCTTGACCTGGCAAAGATAATAAAATGTACCTTTAAGGTTAAGTCAAATTATGAGAGGATGGTTTCGACAACAAATGCCATTGAAACCACAATCCCTTTATTAGCAGACAAAGTCTCACGCATACTATACTGAAACCTTAATATAAACCTACATTCATCTCAACAGTCCTACAACACTGAAACCATCTTGTACTAAGTTACAACTATCTAAATATAAACCTACATTCATCTCAACAGCAGTACTTACATCAAGTAGGTCAAGTCGAGTGTCAAATCATCACACTGATGAACTTGGATCACAGTCTCTACTCTGCAAAGCATCCGGGCTCTTCATTATTTTCAATCAAAGGCCAGTTTTGAATTATTCAGTGTGTTCCATTCATGACAGAAATCAAAGGACATCTGGTCCTTTTCAGTAACTAAACCACTGAGTCTTTCATCAAATGGTTCGATCCCGTCTTAAATCACCCTGATGTCACGTGACGAGGCAGTGTGAATGCCTTTGACATTTCACTGTTATCCATCAGTGTTTGATGTGCACTGGCTACAGGCAAACCCTTCAAAATGCAATACATGCAGAGCAGGACAGTTCTGAACACCAGTTTGGACAATGAAATGGACCTTGAACAAAGTTTATTTTCACATATCTGTTGTGTAGATCCTCAAGGAATCCATTTCTGAATCTATCAGTATTCTACACATAGCTGTTGCTAAGACTCTCTGTAGAATAATACATTGATTGCATTCGGACGTGGAGATGAAATACTAATGATTAGTAACAACAGCTCAAGGCTGTGTGCTTCCAGTGAGTTGGAGGGATTTAAAGTATTTGAAAATGAACAAGCTTGAGGATTCACAATCTAGTGAAGGGAACAACTTTCCTGACAAATACAAATGTTTTAGTTTTCAGAGTTTTGAAATGTTTTATTTAAAGGTAGGGTAAGTGATTTTCTTTGGTTAAAATAAGGGTTAAATAGCTCTATATTCTGATAGTACTCATTGCTATAGAGTGTTTGTTCAGTAAAAGGAGTCTCCTTGTCTCTCCAGCTCTTTATAAAACAGAAAATGCATTTTCCTTTCAGTTTCAGTTTCATTTCCAATTTTATCCAATCAGGATAGAGAACTCAATCAGGATATAGATTAAACAAGTGAAATTGGAAGTGATGACACTAAGAAATGAGCAGGCAAAATTGGAACTGGAACACTATAAAAATGAAGCTTAAAAATGGGTACTTTCTCCTGATTGGCTGAGATTTTGACACCTACCGGAAAATGTATTTTCTGTTTATTAAAGAGCTGGAGAGACGGGGAGACTCCTGAACAAACACTCTATAGCAATGATTACTATCAGAATAGTATTTTAACCTTTTAACAAAATACTTTTTGTTTTAACTAAAAAATATCACTTACCCTACCTTTAAG
>NC_139955.1:9113794-9163794 GCF_963454915.1 Gymnoscopelus microlampas
ATTTTGGACTGACTCTACACATCGGTAGGAACAGAGAAGCGGTGCGTTCAGGGCTTTTGGTGCAACATTTACCAGCAGCTGGGTTTGACATGGGATGGGATGTGAACAAGGTTTCAAAACACTCTGAGGAAAAGGCTCCTGAGATCAATTGGCATTGACACAGCGTAATATTGTTTGTAGCAGAGGTTGGCATTGATCAATAGGATGGAATTGATCGGACTTCCATCTATTGATACAAATACATGTAGTTTGAATTGTTCAACTGGGAGGTTCATCCTGAATGCTGATGGTGACATTAACTCTCCCAGGACACACATGGACTAAGTAGTGACTGCTGTTGGTACACAGCAGTCACTACTTAGTACTACTTAGTACAGTACAGTATACAGTACAGTACAGTACAGTACAGTACAGTACAGTACAGTACAGCACAGTACAGTACAGTATGTTGTGTCAATAGAGATAGGCGCTAGAGGCATTTTGAAATATACTCACCTCTCCCAGAGGTCACCTACATCACCTACATCACTAAAATATGCATTTATTTTATTTTGTACCTGTAATGGGTCTTTAGAGATGAAACCATATAATCCCTGGAGGTAACCTTCCTAATAAAGCAAACCCCCCACACAGTATTTATGATGGAAAATGTGTGTTTAATAATCCCAGCAGCACACATACACTTGACCTGTCACCATCAGAGGAATAAAGGTTTGTGAGTAAGTACACCATTGGGGGGGTGATGGCATCGGGGAAACAAGTCGCCAAACAGGTCAATATATCTGCCTCTAGCCTGATTCCAGGCTTTTTGAAATGCAGCCCTGCCTTCCTGAGGGAGCTGCTCTGAACAAAGTGCCGAATGAATACACTTCTTCTCTGCACCGTCCGTCCATCCCTCAACACCACTGTTTGTTCTCTCTCTTCCTGAATCCCAGTGTCAGAGAGTTAGGGAGCCATAGGGAGGCTCTGTACAACAAAACAAACACACATTTAACTAGACAAAGTACTCCTCGGAGCACAGGTCTCCGCCAGGTCAGGTAGGTTATTATGGCCTCCTGGTGGCGCTATAATAGGCCAATGTGAAAAGGGTGCTATTTCCATGCCCATTGGTCCAACAGCCCATTATAGTGAAACATCAATAGTGTGAAATGTTTTGGTTAGGGTGAAGGTCGCCCTTAACTCTTTCATTGCCATGGACGGGAATTCCCGTCCAATTCTGCCAAGGCTCACCTTGCCAAGGACGAGTTTGGACGATAATTTGTTTTCAGCGGTTTTCCACTAGATGGCTCTGTTACCTATCCTATGGATGATGCTTTCACTTTCTGATGACGACAGACCCGAAAAAATAAATAAAAGCTTGTTTACTTCCTGTTTATTTCTTGTAGTGAAATGGCCATATCTCTGCTAGATCTCCGTTCCTCCTGCTTTACGGCAAAACAAGCCTCATTGAAAGTACAATGAGGCTTGTATGGAGGCATAGGTCTTGAATGGAGGATCGCGAGGACCGGACTAGGACCGGACCCCTCTACTACGAGAACCCTGTGCATTTAATGAGCCGATCTCCGTGAGGACGGCGGTCACGGATAATATTCAATGAGTTTTCAAAGGTACAAAGGTGAATGTTCTGAACACCTGAACTGAACATTACAAATCCATCTCACCTTAATGGACGTTATACTCTCACTCCTGAAACCTGCAGGACATTTTGTTACAATCGAGTACCTGCAAAGCTACCAGTCACAGTCAAATAGCCCTGTACTGACTGGGTAAAGAGTACATTTTGTTACAGTTACATTTAGTTACAATTGATTACCTGTACTGCTACCAGTTACACAGTCAAATAACTGGACTAGAGCCAAGTGAGGGGCTGTTCTTAACAAACAGAAACAGAATGAGAGAGAGGACACGAGAGAGGACACGCCCATGAGAGTTTATTTCTGAGGAGCTGTGCAGCACAAGCACACACACAGAGAGAGAGAGAGAGAGAGAGAGAGAGAGAGAGAGAGAGAGAGAGAGAGAGAGAGAGAGAGAGAGAGAGAGAGAGAGAGAGAGAGAGCATTACAGCCAGTCAGTGGTGCCATTACAGTACCATGGACAGCGACACAGGGGTCTTAGAGTTACTGTTCTGGCCCTGCCAGTTAACGTGAAGTGTTTTGGAGCCCTCTGCTGGACTATATTATTTCTACATTGACTTTCTAGTTCCTGGGTCACAGGAAGTTATTCTTTAGAAGCTCTGAATAAGAGATGTGTGTTCCAGAGAAGCAGAAGTTTGCAATCCATGCCATCCTTTGTTTATAGCTCTTCAGAAGGCATTGCTTGTAAGTTTATATTGTGGAGGGATGTATCTTTCATATGAGCACATTATTTTTGACCAGATTTATGTTCAAGATGTTTGATAGATGAGCAGCCAGTTAGCTAACATGTGTGCTGGCTCCTGCCTTGTTGCCATGTAATGTAAGGATACAGACTTTTACCCTCAGAGTAATTCAATTGCATTTGTTATGTTTCTGCATTCATATTTCTGTGAAAGAGTGTTCAGTCATTTGACTCCAACATTTTTGGTTGTTTACAATTTGCCTTGAATGTATATAATTTCTATCTTGTTCTAATAATTACTTTGCCCAAGTGCCTGAGGTATTTCTATGCATATGTAATTCAGATTTTATGTTGACACTATGGCATTTATACTCATCAGTGCTACTGTACACTCGTGGTCCTGAGAATTATTTATGGACGTGTTTAGCTTGCTGGATAACTGATGGGAAATCAGTGAGGCCAGTACAGTTACTGCTTGATGGTTGATTATTAAATAGATGCACTATGCACAAGCCTGTTGCAATTACATTCATGTGTATGTATCTAATTCCAATAATTAAATGCAGTCATGTAATTCAACAAAGAAGTGAATGAATAGCTGTGTTCTCTACAGCTTCCATTCATCTGATTGTCTGTGTCTTTCTAGCTGTGTATGAAGCAGGCTTTGTGTTAGCAGAGCAAACCCTTATGTTCCCTCCAAGAGGAATCATCACAACAAAGCCATGAACTGATCATCTCACCGCCTGGCCTGTTTCTGTGTTTCTGTGGCATCATGCCACGCTGTCACAGCCCTGTGGCAAACCACACAGAGGCTCTGGAGCTGAAAATAGAGTTCTGCTCTGTTGATAAGTGCTGTCATAGTAGCAGAGAGAGAGAGAGAGAGAGAGAGAGAGAGAGAGAGAGAGAGAGAGAGAGAGAGAGAGAGAGAGAGAGAGAGAGAGAGAGATTTCAATCTGATTTGTGAGCAGCGTCATCATGCTTTAAGTCCCAACGCGTTCACATGCTCTCCTTTGCTGCCTCTGCCCTGTCACCTCTTCTCCAAGAGGGATCCCTGTGTACCTCTGATGACATGCACCAGGTACTGTAGCGCAAACACTGCATGTACAGACAATGCTGGTTTGATTCCTCTTCCACTCCATGCTGTCAACGCAGTAGGATGAAAACCTTGTGTCTCCAGTAAAAGAAATCTTAAATAAATATAAAATGGAACAATATATTGTTTTTAAAACATCAGCAGAAGGAACCCTGGGTTAATATGCTCTCTGCTGTTACGACAGCACCACAGTAATATCATTTAACACAATAAACACTGAGGCTGGGATTACAAACATATCTGTCACCGACAGCCAACTCTGTGCATCATTTATGAATACATGCCATGGAAATGAGGGGACACACTCGTTTTGGTGCTACTGTGACGTTGGATTGCTGTGTGAACATGACAAATAGAAGGACACATGAGGAAGAAGGTGTTTTGTTTAATTGCATGCTAGATCCTGTGTGATTACTGCCATTAGTCTTACAGCTTCCTGGGTATTTAGCTGGTGAATTAGTCAGCTTCCCAATGTCTCTTAGTTATTGTTTACCTACAGGTTCATATTGTTCATATTGAATCCAGTGGTGGAAAAAGTACCCAAATGTTTTACTTAAGTAAAAGTATCAATACTGCAATGTAGAAGTACTCTGCTACAAGTAAAAGTCTGGAATAAAAAATGTACTTGAGTAAAAGTACAAAAGTATTGGTATCAAAATGTAATTAAAGTACCAAAAGTAAAAGTACTAAAATGTTTGAAAATAGCAGATCTACAAGCTCACAACGCGACGCGTTGTGAGTTGTTTTATTTTCAAACAGCCTATGTATACAATAGGTCTAAAGTGGTTAGTGTATCATACTATAATTCTAGTAACCTCTGTCCGTCTGTAGTGAAGGGCGTAGTGGTGAGTAGGTAGGTGAAGCTACCCGCTTCTCCTCAGTGGCTGCGGTGGCCTAGTGGTTAGAGGGGCGGCCTTGATACCGGAAGGTCCCTAGTTCGATTCCCCAATTCATCACATCAATCATGAATCACCGCTGAATAGCCCTTGAGCAAGGCTTCCATGCAGGGTCCGGCTGGAAACAAGCTTCGTGCTTAGTCCGACACCCTGGGTAAACAACAAACTTTGCTTTGCTTTGCTGGACCAATTGCTCTGATTTTGCGCACAGCCATTGACCATTACCATCTGAACTTAACTGTGAAGCCCGTATTTCAATTTCATCAAATCTCAGCTTCTTATTAGCGTTTTTGTGTCAAACTGTCGCCATGGTTACGGGGCTGCCCAGTTATGGGACGAACTGCCTCCCGGGTTGCCAGATCATGTGCGCATATCCCCCCACGGATGCGCTGCGCCGACCGGGTATGGTCTAGTGTTATGTAATAAATGTAATGTAAATCTGCAAATTAACTAGAAACTAAAGTTTTCAAATAATTGTAGTGGAGTAAAAGTACAATATTTGCCTCTGAGATGTAGTGGAGTAGAAGAAAAAGTATTGAAAATTGGAAATACTAAAACTAAAAATACCTCAAAATGGTGATTGATTGATTGATTGATTGATTGAACATTGATTGAAAATTGTACTTAAGTACAGTACTTGAGTAAATGTTACTTTACACCACTGATTGAATCAGTGAGAAATAGATCAAACGTGTGTGAGAGATGGAATGGGATGAACAGAGCTATGAGAAGGACAGTGGGAGGATGGAGGGCTGCTTGATGCTCTCCTCCATTCATTTTTCAAACACATGGAGCTGATTTTTAATGAGACCAAAATAGTGCTTTGTGAGATGGATGAGTGAACAAATGATCTAAATGATAGCAGACTTTTCTCACTGTGAATACCTGCACACTGCTGTTATTTGGAACAACATCAACTTTACATTGTTCACATTGAATACCTGCACACTGCTGTTATTTGGAACAACATCAACTTTACATTGTTCACATTGAATACCTGCCCACTGCTGTTATTTGGAACAACATCAACTTTACATTGTTCACATTAACAGCATGTTTAGTCATGTTCTAACCCATATCACCACCACTAATATCAGCAAAATGAACTTGTTCATGGTTTATTTTGTTGATATTACAGGGGGTCACATGGGGCTAGAAAATTACTTCAAAGAATACTGATTGTGGCATTAGCTACAGTTCTATACACTAACAAACATTTAATACCATTCAAAGGAACGCTTACTAAAGCTATTTGTATTTTATTCTGAAATGACAGAAGCAGGTTTGATGACCTCCCATTTGCATTGTGTCAAACCTTTATTTCTCCAAGTGAAATGAATATTGGTGATACTTGTAATGATGATATGTGGTTATTTAGAATGTTTAGCTGTCTCAGTGTCACATACAATACAAAACAAAACTAGAAAAAGTGCTCCACGGAGCACAAGTCTCCGCCAGGTCAGGTAGGTTATTATGGCCTCCTGGTGGCGCTATAATAGGCCAATGTGAAAAGGGTGACATTTATTCCTAGGCCGTGCACAGCAATCGGACACGGCATGCATGATTTGAGATATTTTGTTCTAACATTGTGTTTTGCAAAATTTGACCTGCTGGTGGCGCTATAACAGGCCAATGTTAAAAGGGTGGCATTTGTTCCTCAACGTAGTGCAAATGTGCATTCAAAGTTTCACCACAATCGGACGCGGCGTTCATGATTTGCGGCATTTTGTTCAAAACGGGCCACTCCTGCAAACATTACATGACCATGTTAGCCAATCAGGGTGGAATATGAAAAATCAAACAGATCCGTCTTGATCACATGACTATAAAGATCATGTGTACCGATTTACGTGAAATTTGGATAAAATCTGAAGGCTTAATATCAAAAAATGTGTTTTACATAAGTCTGCCTCCTGGTGGCGCTATAAAAGGCAAATGTGAAAAATGCAGGGCAAAGGTTTTTCCTTGGCCTCTAGAGAGAGTGCATACAAAGTTTTACACTGATCGGTGCAGTTATAGGTAAAAACACGAGTTGGCCTGTTACAGCGCCACTATGAGGCTGATTTGAACATTTTCAAATGGCATTTCTTCCTCGGCCTAATGGGAATGTGTGTGCAACATTTCACGGAAATTGCAATTTCCAATCAGGATGGAATATGAAAAATCTGAAATGAGTCGTTACTTTTAATGACTATAGACATACTGTGTATCGATTTCGGGGATTTTTGGCCAAAATCTGTAGGAGTACTCTTCAAAAATGTGTTTTGCACAAATCGGCCTCCTGGTGGCGCTATAAAAGGCCCATGTGAAACATTTGGAGCAGAGGTTCTGCTCTGGCATCCAGGGAGTGTGTGTGCACAGTTTCGCTGCGATCAAGCCAACGGTGCCAGAGATTAGCTGTCCACAAAATGACAGAATGACACACGGACACACACACGGACGGACGGACAGGGGGTAAAACATACTCTCTCGCCATGCATTTCGGCCTGGCGGAGACAACTATACAGATTACACTCAGTACAGTTCATACCTCCACCAACACTATGCAACTGTCAACATATGTTATTTACACCTGTCACCCATTATGAACATTTGACCTTGGCGACCTTTGAACTTTGCAAACCAATGCCTGATTATTCATTCATGGCAGCCTACAGTAACTGATCACTGTTACATATTTAAATTATTCAAACGTAATCATCTCTTCACAGCAGCCTACTGATCACCCCCCCCCCCCCCACACACACACACACACATGTACGTATGCACGCACACATTAGACATCAGACAATGACTTTGATATTTGTGCATCTGATGTTTTTTGTCAGTTTATGAAGTCTTTTCCAACCTCTGTGTGTGTGGCCGTGCTGCTGTTGTATATGTTGTATATACCCAGAGGCCAAGCAATCTGTGCAGCTGAAACCATTTCATACAGACTGAGGGAAGAAGACAACACAGCCACTCAACACAATAAAGAGAGAGAGAGAGAGAGAGAAAGAGAGAGAGAGAGAGAGAGAGAGAGAGAGAGAGGGAGAGAGGGAGGGAGAGGGAGAGACGTTACAAGTAAAAGTCTGGAATTAAAGCACACAGCCTTTGTTTACATCCGGGTCCTCGTGGAGCCGTCTACAGCTCTAAACAGATCAGCGTACCCTGTTTTTAAAACCCTCTGGCACCAAATGTGTTAATTCATCTGCTAATGTGCCACCAGGTGTGTGTGTGTGTGTGTGTGTGTGTGTGTGTGTGTGTGTGTGTGTGTGTGTGTGTGTGTGTGTGTGTGTGTGTGTGTGTGTGTGTGTGTGTGTGTGTGTGTGTGTGTGTGTGTGTGTGTGTGTGTGTGTGTGTGTGTGTGTGTTGGGGGGGGGGATTCAGACAGTTGGATCAAGCCATTCAGAATTCAGACACTAGAGGACTGTGTAGTTCTGGTACATTACATAACTGTAACTGTACCAAGACCACAAGTAAAGAAGTGAAATGTTTATAGGATATTTTGTCCTCCACTCAACTCCAGATAAAAGGATGAATTGTGATTCTTTTTTCATATTTTGTTTTTTTTTATATTCTAAGTACATTTTGGGTTTATCATTCCTTTATTTAGTCGAAAGAGGGCGGTATCCGCGCCTGACTAACGACCTGCCTCCAGCCATGAAACATACAACTACTTTGGCCATACATTTAATACCACTGAGGAGTGGACAGCGCAAGTGGACGAGATTGCTACAGAATACACGGCCAGGCTAGACCTAATAAACACATCACCTCTCCCACTGGTTATGAAGCTGAAGGCGATTGGGCAGGTCACCCTGTCCAAAAGACACCATCTCTTCTCCAACGTGCATATACCGAAAAAGGTACTAACATTAACAACAAAACTGTACAGCGAGTGAGAGAATGGTTTGGCCTGAGTACACACACAATCCGTGATTTCATATTCCACAGTAAGCGAGAGGGAGGGCTGGGGGTACCAGATATTGTCTCTCCCATCTAGTATTGTAATTACATGTTTTTAGAAGTACTAATTAGTTAATCCAGTCTGATGGTCAGTTTGTAGAAGAAAAAAAAACATTTAGCCTTGTATGAGTATGAGACAATATTTAATTATATAGTTCTCTCTCTCTCGCTCTCTCTCTCTCTCTGCTACTATGACAGCACTTATCAACAGAGCAGAACTCTATTTTCAGCTCCAGAGCCTCTGTGTGGTTTGCCACAGGGCTGTGACAGCGCGGCATGATGCCACAGAAACACAGAAACAGGCCAGGGGGTGAGATGATCAGTTCATGGCTTTGTTGTGATGATTTCTCTTGGAGGGAACATAAGGGTTTGCTCTGCTAACACAAACCCTGCTTCATACACAGCTAGAAAGACACAGACAATCAGATGAATGGAAGCTGTAGAGAACACAGCTATTCATTCACTTCTTTGTTGAATTACATGACTGCATTGAATTATTAGAATTAGATACATACTGATGTATTCAATTATCAGAATTAGATACATACAGATGTATTTAACTATCATAATTAGATACATACACATGTGTGTAATTGCAACAGGTGTATGCATAGTGCATCTATTTAATAATCAACCATCAAGCAGTAACTCTAAGACCCCTGTGTCGCTGTCCATGGTACTGTAATGGCACCACTGACTGACTGTAATGCTCTCTCTCTCTCTCTCTCTCTCTCTCTCTCTCTCTCTCTCTCTCTCTCTCTCTCTCTCTATCTCTCTCTGTGTGTGTGCTTGTGCTGCACAGCTCCTCAGAAATAGGCGTGTCCTCTCTCTCATTCTGTTTCTGTTTGTTAAGAACAGCCCCTCACTTGGCTCTAGTCCAGTTATTTGACTGTGTAACTGGTAGCAGTTCAGGTACTGAACTGTAACTAAATGTAACTGTAACAAAATGTACTCTTTACCCAGTCAGTACAGGGCTATTTGACTGTGACTGGTTGCTTTGCAGGTACTCGACTGTAACTAAATGTCCTCAACTGGTAGTTGATGCAGGTTTCAGGAGTGAGAGTATAATGTCCATTAAGGTGAGATGGGTTTGTAATGTTCAGTTCAGGTGTTCAGAACATTCAGCACATGAGGAAACGTGTGTTTCTGAGCCTCCTGGTCAGGGTGCCGATTTAATATTTTGCTCAACGCCCAAATTGTATTATTGGCGGATGATAACTGGTACGAGGAATTCATAATCAGACTTTAAAGTAGGGGTGTGCCGATATATCGTCCCACGATATATCGTGATACGTTTTCGTGAAAAAAAAAATTGCATTCGCTTTTTCATTTTCATAATCAAAAAGTGCCATATTTCGTATCATATCGATATCGTATCGATGTCGTGAGCCCAATATCATTTACAAGATTACAGAGAGAGAGTTTGAATGATAGAAATCCGTTCCGAATTACGTGCGGTATACATCAGCGTTCAGAATTACGTGCGGTATACATCAGCGCGGTGCAATACGTTAGTCCGACAGACCGTTCCTCCGACAGCGCATGCCTCCGACGTTTACTATACTAACCCTATACCAAACCCGAACCCTAACCCTAACCGCACGCGGATGCCACATAGTCGGAGTAATGGTCTGTCGGACTAACGTATGCCCCCCCATCAGGGCTAGTGTTTAACACCGGGATTCCCGGGATGCGGGAATTCGAGGTTATTTAGCGTCCCGGGAATTGACTTCGGTTCCCGGGGTCCCGGAGGTTTTTTTTCTTGTTAGAAATGAATACTAATAAGTAGAAAGGCCTATCTACAGCGCGGAGGAATTACTATTATAATTAGCCAAGTTACTTGCGGCGTTGCCGACCAGGGCAGGGTCCCATCGTCACGTTGTGAAATATGGGACGCACTGAATGTAACAGTAATGAACAAAATAAAACACAAGTGGCCGTGATCCCCCCTGCTTGCCCTGTGCACGCTGATTTCACCGTTTCCTCTGCTGTCAATATGGTAGACAAGATGACTAGTTGAGATTCAACATCAAGTGAAACGCTGCATAAACAGTAGGTAGGTTTGATCTAGCCTATATTCCAGCTTAAAATGCGCGCAAGCCAAGCAATGCTTTTGATAGAGAGAGAGGAGAGACTGCATTTTAGAACGTTCAAACTACCATTTTACTAGAACTACCCAGTAGAACAAGTGAACTGCACAACAGCTGTCTGTCTCATTGATTGTCAGTGGCAGCGCATGGCATGCATGTGCACATCAAAATCACACTACAAAACCCGACATTTGATCAACAACAAAATATAGATTAATACATTTGACAACATACAGCCAACATCCCAAAGTAGCCAGCAAGTAGCCTAGTATAAATTAATAACTGCAATCAAATTACAAGTTTAGGCTAACAATATCCTACAAAAGTAGAGATAAGCTGTGACCTCACCGGTGCTCTGATGGATGTTCTCTTGTCAACAATGATACAAATGGAACGTTTATTTCAGCAGCTAGAATGTGATAGTTTGACATTGTTTGAGTGCGTTTTGGGTGCAGCGCAGCTCCTCTTTTGTTAATTGTCTTCACCTGCTGCTGTGCTACTGTGCAACAGGCAGATCTCCGCCAGGCCAGGTGGCCCTACCCAGGCCCATGAAATTCATAGGCAGTCATAGTAGCAAATTAGAATGAAATCTGCTCAAACTGACTCATATACTGATATAGAGCCATATATAGACTATATAATGTCGCTGTCGGGTGGAAAAACTGTTCCTTTTAAAAATGTAAAATGGTGAAAATAGCCAATCTACAAGCTACAATTATTCAGAATTAAGAAATACTATATTTATTGATTTAAAAAATCAACTTAAGTCATTATTAGTGCAAGTTCATAGGTGGACACAATAGGGACATTTGGGCACCTCGATGTAAAATTGTCTATTTAAGTATCTACATATAAATGCATTTTAGTGGGCACTTTTTTTTTTTACCCTTTCCCCGGGAAAAGGTCTGAAAATTCCCGGGAATTAAAATTAGCTATTTCCCGGAAAATGTTAAACACTAATCAGCGCCTATGCTCTTGGTGAATCTCTTCCTTCAATTAGATCTTTAAACACTCCATGCTCGGTTGGGAGGGGTCATCCTGTTTGTAACAGAGGTCACAGAGGGTTGAAAGGTCACAGACCATGATCCTCTCTGCTGATCAGAGAATATGTCAGAGAACCTAATTTTTATGAGTTTGTTGTGACACATAACCTGCATACATGGAAATCACATTTTGCCTTCAAATATTGAGGTTTGTGGTTTGATCACAGATGGAATTGTGAGGGCTTTGTCATGAGAGCAGGTTGTAATGGACAGAGATTGTGAGTAGATGCATTATTTGTAATAATCAAGTGTGTGACATCGGTGCCATGGCATTGATTAGTCTGTCGGCTCTTTAAGTGCCATTTATCCCACTGCGTAAATAATTACTATCACAATAATGGGCTGTTGGACCAATGGGCCGGCCATTGACACACACTACACCAGTAGATTATTAAATGTGTGTTTTCTTTTGATGTACAGAGCCTCCCTATCGCTCCCTAACTCTCTGACACTGTGATTCAGGAAGAGAGAGAACAAACAGTGGTGTTGAGGGATGGACGGACGGTGCCGAGAAGAAGTGTATTTATTCAGCACTTTGTTCAGAGCAGCTCCCTCAGGAAGGCAGGGCTGCATTTCAAAAAGCCTGGAATCAGGCTAGAGGCAGATATATTGACCTGTTTAGCGACTTGTTTCCCCGGCATCACCCCCCCAATGGTGTACTTACTCACAAACCTTTATTACTCTGATGGTGACAGGTCAAGTGTATGTGTGCTGCTGGGATTATCAAACACGCATTTTCCATCATAAATACTGTGTGGGGGGGGGTTTGCTTTATTAGGAAGGTTACCTCCTGGGATTATATGGTTTCATCTCGACCCATTACAGGTACATAATAAAATAAATGCATATTTTAGTGATGTAGATGATGTAGGTGACCTCTGGGAGAGGTGAGTATATTTCAAAATGCTCTAAATGGAGGAACAACATATAGCACATGTCTCTATTGACACAACATGTACTGTACTGTACTGTACTGTACTGCACTGTAGGCTACTGTACTGTAGGCTACTGTACTGTATTGTACTGTACTGTGTACCAACTTCAGTCACTACTTAGTCCATGTGTGTCCTGGGAGAATTAATGTCACCAGCAGCATTCGGGGTGAACCTCCTAGTTCAAAATGTCAAAAAAATACATTTATTTGTATGAATAGATGGAAGTCCGATCAATTCCATACAATTGATCAATTGCTACTTCTGTTATAAAGCAGTATTACACCTTTTCAATGCAATTCATCTCATGAGCCTTTTCCTCAAAGTGTTTTGAAACCTCGTTCACATCCCCATGTCAAACCCAGCTGCTGGTAAATGTTGCATCAAAAGCCCTGAACGCACCGCTTCTCTGTTCCTACCGATGCCTAGAGTCAGTCCAAAATGAGAAAGCAGCAGTTCTGTTGAGAAACTCTTGTTCAATGGGTTGAAAAATGTTCTTGCTACTACAGTGTTAATGTGAGTGTGTTATTGAACTCATATCAAAGGAGCTTTGGGTCACATGGAAGGATCAAGGATTTGTACTGGAGCAGCGCTGGATGCTGACTGAAGCTGACATCAGGACAAATACAAACTCTACAGCAGTGTTGTCAAACTGGTGTTTCGCGGGCCAATTAAGGCCCGCGACGTGGTCCAATGTGGCCCGCAATGTGATTTTAGAAAACACCATTTAATACTACCTCTGAATGGAAAAAAAAACCCGGCAGCGCCAGCGGCTTCTTTTTGCATTCAGGCTGTTACAGTAAAACAAATACAAGAATACAAGAAAACCTAATATAAGAACCGCTTGTCTGCGAAAGAAATGGTGGCGACGTGTTTTAGGGCGAGTCTTCCGTTTGCCGTTTCCAGACAGTGCGGCCACAGAGAGCTCAGACTGCGTGCGAGTTCCCATGGCTGCTGCAACTCCCTGAGTGTGTCTCTCTCTCTCGCTCTCTCTCTCTCTCTCTGGTAGAAAGGGGGTGTTCACTTCAGTTCTTATTTATAGGGGGCGGAGCTAAAGCTGCATTCCATTGAATCGAAATCATGGAGTTACACCCACTCAAAAAAGAATGAGCTTAAACCGCTCGCTTATCCTCTGTTCTTTAATTATTGTTCTTCAGTGGTGGAAGAAATACTCAGATATTTTACTAAATAAAAGTAGCAATACCACAATATAAAAATAAAATACTCTGTTACAAATAAAAGGCCTATGTTCAAAATGTTACTTGAGTAAAAGTACAAAGTATTGGCATCAAAATATACTAAAAGTACCAAAAGTAAAGTAAAATGTTTGAAAATGGCATTGTGAAAATTGTGAGCTTGTAGATCAGCTATTTTCAAATAGCCTATGTATAAAATATGGCTAAAGTTAATATGTTTTATATTATAATAATTTATATTTGCAAAGTAACTAGTAATTAAAGTTTTCAAATAATTGTAGTTGCGAACGCGGAAGGAGGCGCGGCTTGTGTCTCTGTCTGTGTGCACTGCCTGTGTGCACTGCCTGCACTGCCTGTGTGCAAGTCCGTAAATACACAATATTTTTGAGCTGCGTTCGCTTCCAGCGTTCGCGCGTCTTACTTGTGGAGTTAAAGAACAAGTTAGTGTCTGTGTCCTTGAGCAAGACACTGAAGGCCAAATGAGCAGATCCGTGCCTTGTATGGTTTCCTCTGCCGTTGGTGTGTGAACGTAGTGCATTGGACAAAGGTCCTATTTAAATGCATCATTTAACATCTGGGACCTACACAGTCCATAGAGACTGAGGTCAAACTGATGTATTAGCTGAATGCATAAGTCATAAGTCCAGGTTTACTTTTCTTTTTCAACATGTGAGTGATAGTGACAGTGGTGCTGCCACCATCCCAGGGTCAATCACTCCTCCTGGTGGTGAGAATGAGCCAGCACATGTTCAACATAGTTGAACATGTGCTGACATAGTTTGTATGTGCTGTTTTGCTAGAACAAAACATCTAATGCATCTTAACTGTGTGAACAGTAATAATGAAGTGTTAAAGGTTACAGGAGTTACACCCCATCAAGAGTTGGAAACATGTTGAGTGTGTGCCAAGTGGGCCGAAGCCTACTTGGCAGTGTTTGCAGTGTCCTTATGTCACCTGATGTCACCATAAAACACTTTACTCTGGAATGGCATTTATTTTTACTTGAAACAATTTTAAATTAAATAATTGTAACAGACATGAATTTTGACTGTATCCTACCTGTACTGTATGTGGGTGTCACGAGAATGACATTAGGCCTGTTTGAGGGGGAGCTTCGGGAGCGAGCTCTGTACGTATGTCCAGAACTCCGCTTTGCCAAACTATTATGCGTTTTATATCCACCAAAAAACGTCTGTCATGCCGGAAAAAAAGAGGTGCAGCAAGGGTCCAACACGTTCAATTGACTTCCAACGTCTTTGCAGTAATAATCATGGAGCATTTCACAAGTGAAGGTAACACAGAAGAACAACCATTAAACTCTGCAACCCGAGAACACGTTGGGTTGTGTTCACACATGTGCACGAGCCAGCTTGTGTGTGTGTGCATGTCTTACTGAGGCTTATTTATCTTTACCTATGAATTTAGGAGGAATAATAATACTATATTTAGGAATACTTCTGTAAGTTTAACCTGAATCTGCCAGTTTGCTTGGCTTGAAAGGAGCAGCTGCTGTAGAGTCAACAGACACCCTTGCATGAAGACAATAGTACTGTAATCAGCCTGCTTGGTAACAAAGGGTTTGCCTTGGCCCACCATGGGGGACTGTTTTGATCCTGGGATGGGTGCACACTGTTTATTTCCAGATATATTGTTTACTTTATGCATCAGCCAGCCTCCTGATTGAGTTGACTGTGACCTCACTTACCCTATTGGGGTGAGCCTATCATTGCATAGTGGTACCTTACATAAACGTGTGTGTATGCCCTTTTCCACTATATATGTCCTGATGAAGGTCTGAACAGGCCGAAACGTTGACAAGCAATAAAATACCAAGCGGAGCTTTTTGCAATCTTCACCAATCTATTCTCTTTGTTTAGAGTCTATGTGGTTCCCGGGTTTAAGGTAGTCTATGTGGTTCCCTGAAAAATGTAGATTAAGTATATATTTCAATAGGTAGAGTCTGTGTGGTAGGTATAGGTAGAGTAAGTGTACCTAAATAGGTGACAGGAAGTCTGTGTGGTTCCCTGTAAAAGTAGATGAATTACATTTTCTTTTGACAGTGAGGCTCTGTGTGGTTTATACAATACTCAACCAAAATGTTGTGTTATTCATGTCCTCGCTGTTTTTGCCTGATTCACTGCCTTTTTTAATAATATTTTAATGTTGTTTTATGCTTACTTTTTTCTGTAAAACACTTGTGCTTTATTCTTGCTCTGTAAAGCGCTTTGAGCTGCATTTCATGTCATGAAAGGTGCTATACAAATAAAGTGTATGATTATTATTATTAATAAAGTTTGTGTTCCATTACTTCCACACTTGTAAACTGTTAGCAGGTTCTTTCAACTCACTTTACTACATGATCACCAACGATAAATCATACTTCATTCACAGTGATGAACAAACATGATGAATGAGCAGCAATGTGGATTAGATTCTCCTTCTTTTAATTGGTGTGTATTATCTGCTACACCGACACACAATTGAGGTTGTGCTAAATACCAAAGTCAATCCAATTCCCTGTTTTATATGTGTTGATGGATCAATATTCAGCAGCTTGTTGCTGAATATTGCTGTTGTTTAATTTCTATTTCTCATCATATTAAACAGCGGTTTAGTATAACTGTGCTTGGAGAGCTTTGAAACGCACCACTCCATATTAAGCACAACAAATGAGTTGTGACTGGCATACTAACTAAGCAAGCAATCTCCTAATTAATTAAATTAAACACAGGATAAATAATGTAGAGAGATGGAGAGACACATTCCTGAGTAAAGCTAAACCAAAAACTATCAGTGGAATCAGACCCTCCCTGTCCACTAAAGTCTTTTTACACACACACACACACATGCAGAGACAAGGATGTAGTAGTTTTCTCTCTCTTTCATAAGACTTTTGCACTTGTTCTGTCTGGCAGAGAATTGAATTGTGGGATGCATCCAGCCATGAAACCTCAAGCGTACACACATGATATATCATTAGTAGTAAAAGTGTGTGTGTGTGTGTGTGTGTGTGTGTGTGTGTGTGTGTGTGTGTGTGTGTGTGTGTGTGTGTGTGTGTGTGTGTGTGTGTGTGTGTGTGTGTGTGTGTGTGTGTGTGTGTGTGTGTGTGTGTGTGTGTGCATGCGTGTCTGTGTTACATCAGTGTTTCATCATTCCAGTACACCTCAACCATGCTATGTCTCCCTGATGACACCACTTCCTAAGTCCTCCACAACGTCACTTATGGTGCGGTCACACATATGCGGTTGGTGACCGTAAGTTCCATCCACTCCCATACAGATGAGAACTGCGTTCTCCTCCACTGGACGGGTTTTTACTTGTAGTTTTCTTTCAGCGATCAAGCCTCCAAATGCAGGGAGAATGCACGGCAGACGATCCAGAAGAAAAGGCCAGAACATATGCGCTCGTATTTCAATAAATGTAAACATCTTTATTGTTGATAAATGGCCTGAATACTTTGCACTGTTCATCGATAACAATGCCCCCCCCCCACCTGAATAGCTTCATGTGACCATAAATATAAAGTTAAGTATAGCAGAATAATAAATTACTATCCAAAATAAATGAGAAGTTTTGATTAATTCTACAGTTTCACATACAAACGTGGGCTACAAAAAACTAAACATATCCGTGCTTTATTGTCTGGCATTCATAATTTTTGATGTAATTTACTAGTTAAACCCTCTATTCTCAGTAAAAACTGACCTACATTTCTTGGTCGCTTTTTACTGTCAACACCAAATCTCTTTAAAAAAATGCTGATCTACAAGCTCACAACCTTGTAGATCGTCTATTTTTGGTGAACCCCCTCTGACTCAGACATATCCATAAACAAACCCCATATGCCCATATATAGGCGCATGTCACTTTGACACATTTTATGATAAATTTACATTTGAAAACATGGATAACTTGGTTGTAATGCTGTACATGTTTCCTAGATGTGATGAATCATACTGTTGAAAATACCCCAGACCATTATGAAGAGTGTTTTTTATTAATCAATCATCCATGATGTATTTGGCCTTTGGATGAACTGTAAGTCGTTGTAGAGGAGAGAGAGAGTTGATTGATTATGTGTCCATGCTAGTTCTAGCTACCAGGTCTCCTCTCATCATTCATGGTTAGACATCAGTTGAGACGGAGCAGCAGATGCTGACTTATTTTTCTGTGTCTTGCTGTCATTTTTTGAAAATAGCAGATCTGCTATTTTCAAATATCCGATGTAAAGTGGTCAAACTTAGCCTAGTCCCTAGTTGCTTCTTTTGGGCTTGTTTTCATAGACTTGTTTCACTTGCAAAATCTGGCAACACACTGAGCCTACTAGGAAGGAAGTGAACAGATATTGAACTAGAAAAAGTGCTCCTCGGAGCACAGGTCTCCGCCTATAGTGATCATGTTTACCGATTTGCGTGAAATTTGGATACAATCTTGAAGGCTTAATATCAAAAAATGTGTTTTACATAAGTCGGCCTCCTGGTGGCACTATAAAAGACAAATGTGAAAAATGCAGGGCAGATGTTTTTTTTGTGACTGGGACAACGGTGGCGGAGATTAACTGGTCGCAGACAGAAGGACGGACGGACGGACGGACTCACGGACAGCATGGTCTTGCAGATTTTTCACAAGAATCCACACATTTGCATTGACAAAGCATTGGCAGATTCCGCCCCAGAGGTAAAATAAAAGTGTGGTGGGGCCGTGCCCTTACTCATGTTTGCAAATGAGGAGTTGTTGCAACTTTAGAATAACGTCCCAATAACTAAACTGAATAAAATCAAAATATCTAATAATTTCCATTAAAAAAACAAAAATATTTTATAAGTAGTGAACGTGTTGTGAGCATGTAAATAGTTTGGTTCCCAGGCAAACGTCTAATTTCTCTTTTGGGTCTCGAGCTAAAACGTTTGGGAACAACTGGTCTACACCCTCTACACCCTCCACAGCACAACAGTGACATGCCTATTTTTAATTCTGACAGGTTTAGGTACATGATGATCTGTCCATCCATCCACACACACACACACGCATGTGTGTGCATTGTGTGTGTGCACATGCAAGCGTGAATGTGTGTGTGAAGTGCGTGTGTTTGCGCAAGCGTGTGTGTGTGCGTGTGTGTGCGTGTGTGTGCGTGTGTGTGTGTGTGTGTGTGTGTGTGTGTGTGTGTGTGTGTGTGTGTGTGTGAATACGTGCATACTTATGCATGTGTCTGTCCGATTACACTATAAACTAGATAAAGTGATCCTCGGAGCACAGGTCTCCCCAGGTCAGGTACATTATTGTGGCCTCCTGGTGGCGCTATAATAAGCCAATGTGAAAAGGGTGCCATTTATTCTTAGGTCTTTCACAGCAATCGGACACTGCATTCATGATTTGAGGCATTTTGTTCCGATAATGTGTTTTGTTAAATTAGACCTGCTGGTGGCGCTCTAACAGGCCAATGTGAAAAGGGTGTCATTTCTTCCTCGGCTAGTGGGAATGTGCATGTGAAATTTCACGGAATTCGCAAGCTGCGTTCATGATTTGAAGCATTTTGTTCAAAATGGACCAATCCTGCAAACTTTGGAAGCCAACCTTAGCCAATGAGGATGGAATATGGCATGTTGATCACATGACTATAGAGATACTGTGTACCGATTTGCATGACGTTTGGATAAAATATGTAGGAGTAATAAAAACAAGTAAGACGCACGAACGCTGGAATCGAACGCAGATCGAAAATATTGTATATTTACATACTTTGTGTGTGTGTGTGTGTGTGTGTGTGTGTGTGTGTGTGTGTGTGTGTGTGTGTGTGTGTGTGTGTGTGTGTGTGTGTGTGTGTGTGTTTGTGTTTTGACTGTAGCTGCACTCTGGCGCACTCTGTTGGCCGCACCCAGGCAGTGCACTGCACACAGACAGACACAAACACACACACACACACACACACACAAGCCAAGCAGACTTTCATAGTAAGCTCCACTTGGGCGGAGGCGCGCCTCCTTCCGCGTTCGCAAAAAATCACACCCTGTGTGAAGGTAGCGGCGCCTTTGATACATTTTGTCATCGATATGTGTTTATAATGTGTTTATCCATGTGTCACGTGAAGCTTGACCAATCACTTTGTTGACGCACCTGACCAATCAGAACGTTGACGCACACGGACAAAGTCAGGTATAGAGCGGCTAGCGCCGCTAAAAATGTTTTTTGCACAAATCGGCCTCCTGGTGCTATAACAGGCCCATGTGAAAAAATTGGGGCAGAGTTTCTGAATTGGCATCCAGGGAGTGTGTGTGCACAGTTTCGCAGCGACCGGGCCAACGGTGCTGCTCACGGACGGACAGGACACACGGATGGACACACGGACAGACGGACAGGGTGCAAAACATACTCTCTCGCTATGCCATTCGGCCTGGCGGAGACAATAATGTTTTCCAACAGGGAGTGACGATACACTATTTTCATGATACGATACACAATATTGGGCTCACAATATCGATACGATATTATTATTTTATGATGCGAAGCCTGCTGAGCTAGTTGAGGCAGACAACTCAAAGGAGTGCCTGTACAGCTGATCAGTCACATGCTCTCTCTATCTGATTGGGGCGGGGCTATTGAAGCCTCCTTCCTCACAGCTCATTCTTTTTGCTGCTGCTCTGCCATCTTGCTGCTCTGCTACACTGCTGCTCTGCAGCTGCTCTGTGCTCTGCTCTATGAAGTTTTTTGTGCTCCCACCACCACCCCAGCATCCACCTGTGTCCTCTGTTTCTATGATTCCGTAATGGGGGACTATTTCATTCCATTCCCTGTGAAATCTAGTTGGCAAAAAATCTATTATAATTCATGCTCACAGGGAATGAATGGGTCGCTTGTAAAAGATATATGGCTTTGATGCTGGAGATTAGATGTAGAACTATTTGACAGTGCAGAAACATATGAAAACAATATTTTGAGAAATATAAAAAATATTGTGATAGAGTATGACGTCACAACGATACATATCATCACGTTTTAATATCGCGGGATGATATATCGGCACACCCCTACCAATGATCAAGCCCTGTGTTCCTCTGCTGCTAGCAGTCAATCTCTAACCAATCAGTTTATCTCCACTTTCCAGCTTTGGAGTGTTGGAATTGGTCTCTCTGTGGATTTGGTCTCTCATTTCATCCTCTGTCTGATCTCCCCAGCAGAGCGTCTCTCTCTCTTTCTAGCCTCGGAAACCCATGGCTTTTTTTTTTGTTACAAAAGAAAAAAGCCTGGGCGAACCATGGAGGAATGATGGTCTTAGGACCTTGTTATCTCCTAACCATAGACATAGATTAGTGAAGCAATAGGAAGAATCCGGGCGGCTGGGTTTGGATCCGCCCTTCAAGACCATCGATTGAGCTCGTTCTTTCAGTCTACTCTCTTTCTGTCTCTCTCCCTCCATCTCCACATCAGTAATAGTCTAATCATTCCCTGACATGAGTGAAATCCCAAACTATAAAAATATGGAGGAGATTCTCCCTAGATGTAAGTTTGACACGACTGGATGGGTGTTGATGAGACCTTGAGGCTGAATGTCATTTAGCAATTACCACCAGGCAGGAAAAACACACTTCATCTGATAATCTGCACATTAGAGTGTAGATATGCAGCCTCAGCAATTAAGAAATAAGCAGTTCGGTTTCCTGATCTATTCAATAATACATCATTAATTAATACTTGGCTGCTGTTAAATTGAATGGTGGACTCGGGCTTATGAGATACGTCTGGGAGCATGATGAGGTTAGAAAAGGGGAAGTTGGAAAAAAAAAGAAAAGTTTCTACTGTCAATGTTATATTCATGAATTTTCCCTGACTCACTGTCACGTGATCCCCGTCCAACAATGTCTACTGTTTAATCACTTGTTAATCCAGTGACATCGTGTTTTCTGGGTTAACATAATCTATACTTCTAATGAGAACTCAGACCGAGAGGCCTTTACAGATGTCTGTACACACTGGTTGTCTTAAAACCCACCTTTTCTCTCTGGCTTTTAATTGCCCTTGATCCACTACTGTGTCTTAACAATGTATTGTTTTTGTCTGTGCGCCTACGTGCGCTTATTGAATTGTGTTGATGCTTTGTTTGTCTCAACCCTGTACAGCACTTTGGTCAGCTTCCGTTGTTTTAAATGTGCTTTATAAATAAAGTTTGATTTGATTTGATTTGATTTGATTTAACACACACAAAGCAGACATGGATGAGTGACAACGCGTCTGAAACGCAAGCCAGAACGCTTTCCGAACGTCAGACTTATCACATGTGAGTGCTCACACCCATACGCATGTGAGTGAACAGTCCAACGCAAGTAAAATAAGCTAACCACCGGTATCCTGTCTCTCCTTTGCAGTCTCCCTTTCAGCTCTCCTAGTGTCTGTCTCGCCTACATTGTCTCCCTTCCAGCTTCCCTATTGTATCTGTCTCTTACGCTGCCTCCCTCTCAGCTTTGTCCCTGTTTGTCTCTCCTACACCGTCTCCGTTTCCTACTGTCTACCATACCTTTATTGTCTCCCTCTCAGCTTTTCTATTGTCTGTCTCTCCTACGCTGTCTCCCTCTCAGCTTTTCTATTGTCTGTCTCTCCTGCGCTGTCTCCCTCTCAGCTTTCTCAGCTGAGACAGACAGTCTGTCTCAACATAATAAACAATCCCACTGGCAGTCATATGTCTGCTCTGGTTTTAAATAAGAAGAAAGAATGACATCAAGAATGTCATGGTGGACAGAGAGAATCAGAATCAGGTTTATTGTCACATCACAGGTTTACAAGGTAAAAAAGTGGGTGAAATTTGTTTTTGTACATCATTCCCATCGCAACGTTAATTTCCATAGAAAGAAGAGTGGGGAGAGAGAAGAAGAAGAGGGGTGGGGGGCAAGTTGGCCTATTATAGCGCCACCAGGAGGCCACAATAACCTACCTGAGCTGGCGGAGACCTGTGCTCTGAGGAGCACTTTTTCTAGTTATTAATATTATTACTAGTGGTGGTAGTAGAAAATAGCAGATCTAACAAGCAACTATCAACAAATAACTCAGTAGTACCTTCACAGAAAAACAGTCACACCCAGTGTGAAGTGAGCGGTGCTATTTATGAGCGAAGTTTTAAGTTAATTTCATCATGTGTCTCGCTAGCTAATCACAGCACGTCCTGCAAAGACAAGTATTCAGACCCTTTGCTGTGACACTTGTATATTTGCACCGCTCGGTGCTCAACAAGTAGCACGGGTCCAAAAAATGGGATCCGAACCGAAAAGGACCCGTGGATAATTGGAGCGGTCCGAACGGAACCGAGAAAACATTCTAAATAACTGGACCCGGCCCGAAACGGGACAGAGGAAAACTGGACCCGTTCCAAAACGAACCGAGGATAATCCAAATGTACTACACCCGGTCTGACCGACAGACTGCGTCGTGTGCATTCTGCTGTCCGGCTCCCTTCATCTCTATTGCACTGGTGATGTACGTGGAATGTAGCCTACATCACCATTCCTGTTTTTATAGATAACTAAATGATATGATCTACTATATCATGCAGAGATGTCGCTTGCCAAAAATGAAATGAATGAAGTGGGCATAACCGCATGAGTGAACTGCTGCGGAACGAATACCGTCAGCTCGCCCCAAAACAGTCGCCCCCGGGAAAATCCGGCGGTATTCGCCTGGTTTTCCTAAACATATCAGTAAACTATGCCTAAACCTATAACCTTATTCCTAATCTTAACCTCAGTAAAACTATGCCTAATCCTAAACCTATTTCTACGCTTATCCTCGGTAAAACAAATACAAGAATACAGGAACCGCTGGTCCGCCTGAAAAATGGGGCCGAGGGTGTTTTAGGGCGAGCTGCGGCAGAGCCTTTCCATGCGCGACACCGTCGCTCAACTTTCACCACTTTATCCATTGCAGACAGACAGTCACTGTGCTTGCATAATATCCACGACCCACACGTGTTCGGGTCCCTTTATCGACAACTGGGTCCGGTTTGGTTCAGATTCTATCACCTCGGAAAATCCCGGTTCTGTTTATCAACACACACGAGCGAACCACGCTGGCTGATTAGGAGGAGACAGCAGGTCTATCAGCTGTGTTGTGGCGTATCAAAAATAGCAGACTTACAAGCTCACAACGCGGCGCGTTGCAACGTGCTGTGAACTTGTAGCTCTGATATTTTCAATGCGCGACACCATCGTACAACGAATAGGCGAATCTACAACTGCAGCGCGCAGCAGCAGCAGAGCATGCTGTCGGGAATTAAACCACAGTCAGATCATGATAAAAACTTTAAATGATTATTATTTTAATGGTTGTAGCATGCATTCTGCTGTGTTGCAGACAGACAGAGGACATTTCGCCGACTTTATATCCCCGCAGATTATATCCATAAACATGCTCCACAGTCCACAGCTACACAATGTTGTACGATATGTATAGGGGGTCCCTACTTCATCTCTCTGTCAACTAAGGGGTCCTTGGCTGAAAAACGTTTTTAGACCCCTGATGTACACCCCTGCTCCTCAAGTTGAGGACCACTAGGGAACGAATACTGCAATTGGCATGTCATGAGAAGGACCGATGTTTCCCTGTGTGTGTGTGTGTGTGTGTGTGTGTGTGTGTGTGTGTGTGTGTGTGTGTGTGTGTGTGTGTGTGTGTGTGTGTGTGTGTGTGTGTGTGTGTGTGTGTGTGTGTGTGTGTGTGAGAGAGTGTAGAGGGGGAGGTTAACTTACATTCGTAAGTGCATCTCTTTGGGGTTGTCTTGGCTCTGTAGGGTCATCCTATGTCAAAATTATTATTTTAACTTTAGTACTGACTTGTCCTTTAAATCAATTAAGTGCTACTTGTTGGGGTAGTTTGAATTGATTAGTGCACATTACAAGAACTTTGCTTGGAAACAAACTCAGATATTTCAATTTGAGTTGAAAAATAAAGAAACTGATCAAATGAATTGACTAGTGCACATAACAAAAACTCAACCATGGTGGATAGAAGCTCACATTAACTAATATGCAGGTTACTTTACGTCACTGTTGATACTTTAGCACTGGTTTGTTTTTCTATCCAGTAAGTGCTACTTGTTGGGGTCGTTTGAATTGATTAGTGCACATTACAAGATCTTTGCTTGGAAACAAACTCAGATATTTAAAAATTAAATAGATAAATAAAGAGACTGATCAAATGCAAATGATTATTCACGTTTGATGTGATGGTGGGCAATGTGTCAAGTACCAATAAATGGGACATTTGGTACTCTTTGTTTAGACCACCGAAACTACTGCAACGACCCAGGACAGGATTGGATTGATCACATTCCCTATTTAAGGTGTTCACTTTGTGGCAGTCACTGCAAACCTACTAGCTGAAGGAGGGCAACAGACATAGGATAGTAGGTAAGAGATCATTCATATTTGAACTTTAACATCATTCATCTTTGAACTTTAACTTTAGCACTGACTTGTGTTTCTATTCAGTAAGTGCTACTTGTTGGGGTAGTTTTAATTGACTCATGCACATAAGAACTATGCCTCGACAGAAACACAGATTACCTCAAATGGAGGCAGTGAAGTGCATCTCTTTGGGGTTGCATTGTTTCTGTATGGTCATCTTTTATCCTTTGTCAAATTCATTTTTTTCATCAACAATATTTTGTAATTATGTTTTGGAAAGTGCTTTACCTGCATGTTATGGCCATTATTGGACACACTTTTTCTGTAGTGTGGACAAATAAAAACATGTCAAACTAGAAAAAGTGCTCCTCGCAGCACAGGTCTCCACCAGGTCAGGAAGGTTATTGAGGGCCAGCAATGTTCGGAATTCGCCAAGCAGGATGGAATTTGAAAAATCGGACGCAACCTTGTTGATCACTTGACTATGGAAATAATGTGTACCGATTTGCATGATGTTTGGACCAAATTTGTAGTAGTAACATAAAATATCATCAGAGGGGTTATGGCTTAATTTGTTAATTAAAGGGACTTTGAGTGGGCTACTTAGAAAAGCCCTAAAATAATGTCAGGTATTATTATTATTATTATTATCTATTCAACAGTCACATAACTGCATCTGCATCAGGCTGTACCAGGTGATACGTGTGGCATTTACTCTCTCTGCCATCACTTTGTTCTGTCTTCATTGTCCCGTGTCAATTGGGTAGAATTAATGCCTTGAAAACACAACGTTCACTTACCACGTCTAAAATGGCGTTTAGCGCCACATCCAGCCACACCACGGTGGGTTTTGTGTGGTCTAGAACGGGCCGTGTTGCCATGTACATTCTGTTTCCTTCTTTCATTCAGGTGTATTAAAATGTCAACGTAACTGCACACCTCTTTAATACCTGAAACACAAGAGTGAACACAACTAAAAAAAATATCAAATATGTACCACACACAAAATATCCATTAGCAAAGCAAAGCAAAAATAAGCCCAAAGTATGTTTGTTCTAAGCTGGTCCACCTGGTTCTCATTGGCCACTCTCAGTCAAAAATTGCAACCAACCACTCCAACCATTGCTCGACTGTTTACAAGACATAAAAATCTGGATGGCCACAAATTTCCTTCACCTGAATGATAGCAAAACCGAAGTTATCGTCTTTGGCAATACCACTTCCTCCGCCTCCCCTTGGTACCCTCTCCCCCAAGATCCGCCCCTCTGTAAAAAACCTTGGTATCATTTTTGATAGTTCTTTTAAATTTGATAAACAAATTGGTTCCGTTATCAAATCCAGCTTTTTCCAACTTCGTTTAATTGCCAAGGTGAAAGCATTTCTCCCAGCCAAACACCTAGAGATGCTCATCCACGCCTTTATTTCATCTAGGCTGGATTATTGCAATGCACTTTATTCTGGTATCGATCGCTCAGGCGCCTGCAGCTAGTTCAGAATGCTGCTGCGCGCCTCCTCACAGGCACCAAAAAACGTGATCATATATCCCCAGTCCTGGCCTCTCTCCACTGGCTCCCCGTCAAATTTAGAATTGATTTTAAAATCTTAATAACTGCTTTTAAATCCCTCAATGGGATGGCCCCCCTTTATTTAACGGAGCTTGTGGAACACCACAACCCACCTAGAGCCCTAAGGTCAACTCACCTCTCTTTAATGACTCCCACAGTAACTGCTAAACTTAGAACCAGGGGCGACCGCGCTTTCGCCGTGGCTGCCCCCAGGCACTGGAACGATCTACCCCTTGTAGATCCGCCCATTCCATTGGGGTTTTTAAGTCCTTACTCAAGACTTACTTTTTTGACCTGGCTTTTAACCAAAATTAAGCTTTAACTTGGATTTGTTGTAATTGCTCATGATGTAATTGTACTTTGAACTGTATCGTGTACTTGTTGTTCTTGTTTTGTTGACCTGTACAGTACTTTGGTCGGCGACAGTCGTTTGTAAATGTGCTATATAAATAAAGTTTGATTTGATTTGATTTGATTAGCTGTGGTCATTGAGAGGCCCCATTTTGTGGTTCCACATATAGAAAGCCCATTCATTCAGCCCATAGAGGTTTCCGAAAAATATGTATTTATATACATTATTTTAAGCCTGGAACCAAGCCATCCAGACTCCTGGTGAATCATGACCATAAAAGATTTGATTCTGTGTAAACACATATTTGAAAACCGCAAAAATGGGTAGTTATTAAATATAGTATAGAATATAATAAAAAATGTAAATCATTTTTTAAACATACAACAACACAAATCTAGTACGGGGCTCCCTGGCACAAAACATTTTCAGATGGGGGTTAGGGGACAAATACATAATTTTGGGGTCCATGACAAATATTTGAGAACCACTGGTTAAAATAATTTAAATTTAAAATTGTGAAGCAAGCCCAAATGAGCAACTAAGCCCAAGAAACCACAACCAAATTTTACAAGCAAAAATAAGCCCAAAGTACGTTTGTTCTAAACTGGTCCACCTGGCTCTCGTTGGCTCTCGTTGGCTCTCATTGACTCTCATGACGTAGATGTTCGTACCTTCTTTTTATATACCTTGGTGTAATGCAGGTTATCAGTTGCCAGATTTTGCAAAAGAAACAAGCGGCTGTGTCGATAAAAACAAGCCCAAAAGAAGCAACTAGGCTAATTCTTTTCCACTTTTACATCGGCTGTTTGAAAATAGCAGATCAACAAGCTCACAACGTGTCACATCCTGACACGGTGTGAGCTTGTAGATCTGCTATTTTCAAAAAATATTTGGAAAAAAAAGTAAAATATTCAGTTTAAAAAAAAAAAAACATTTTATCAACACAAATCTTGTATGGGGGTCCCTGGCACCACATATTTTCAGATGTGGGTCTGCGACAAATACATATTAATCTGGGGGTCCTTGACATGAAAGAAATGTGGGAACCACTGGTTTAAAAAACATTAGAAAGCAAGCCCAATGAAGTGACTACAATTTTAAAAATAAATAAATAAAATGCTTATTTATAAGCAGACATGGCAACACGGGTATTAGGAGCTCCTTAGATCTTGCCGTCCTTTGCGGTGACATCAGAGCGTGACGTTGCTGTTCTCCACTCTGATTTGAGTACTCCAATTGCCGCGCGAGCGCTCTCCTCCCCTCCCATATCCACACACACACGCACACACACACACACACACACACACACACACCAGGAAACACGACGACGGTTTAACAGGCGCTGCTTGTTTGGAAGTAATAAAAGACTCTTATAGTGAAATAAACAACTCATAATATAACTTTACTCAACATAGACGTCGAGTGTCAGTGCGGAGACGGCCTCACGCCAGAAATGTGCGATATTTTGCTAGCTGGGGCTTACCAGGCTGGTGGAAAAAAAAGCTGCTAAAACACACTATGTGAGCAGACTGTGGAAAGAGAAGTGAATTATCTCTCCATCCATCAAACAGGTGAGTTTTACTGCAGGTGTGTGTTAGCTTAGTGTCAACCTTTCCCATGTCAAGGACCCCCAAATTGACACTTATTAGCCCACGGACACTCATTTGAAAAGATATGCCAGGACCCCCATAACAGAAGATTGTTTACAGCTCTAGCAGTGATTCTCAACCATTTTAATTTCAAGGACCCCCTAGTTTGTCATGCATTTAGGCTACGGACCCCCATTTAATGACATTTCTATCTCTGGGACCGTAATTTATATTGTAAAGTCAATGTTAATTTGAGAGTGTACAAAATGGAACCAAATGGACCCGGTTCCATTGCAGACCCATAAGAGTCCCATTTGGTAAACTATCCATGATGTAGCTGGGGACCCCCTAGAACTCCCTCAAGGACCCATGGGGGTCAACGGACCCCACTATGAGAACCAATGGCTTAGCTCAGTGGTTCTGAAACTTTTTCATGTCTAGGATCCCAAAATTGACACATAATAGTGGAAAAAGTACTCAAAGTCTGGAATTCCAAATGTACTTAAGTAAAAGTACAAACGTATTTGGTATCAAAATGTACTTAAAGTACCACAAATAAAAGTCCTAAAATGTTAGAAAATAGCAGATCTACAAGCTCACAACGCGTCGCGAGCTTGTAGATCTGCTATTTTCAAATAGCTTAGGTATAAAATGGGGCTAAAGTGGTTAATGCATGTTTTATAATGTAATGATGTATATCTACAAAGTTACAAGTAACTAAAGATTTCAAATAATTGTAGTACAATATTTGATGGTTTAAGTCAGGGGTGGGCAACTTTGTAGATGGTGAGGGCCACAAAATTTCCTCAATCACTCTGGGGGGCCGCATTGTTTATCGGCATTGAGTGAGGGTGAGCATCCGCATTGAGTGAGGGTGCGGGCCGCATGCGGCCCGCGGGCCGCCAGTTGCCCATCCCTGGTTTAAGTGGTTACACAGATGCGTTCCCGGTTTTAATGGGTTAAATAAAGGTGCAATAACACATAAAACCCCCTCTCTGCTCTCTCTAGATGGTGAGCAACAGGTCGTGGCACGCCCGCTACCCCGTGCTGACCTACGTGCAGATCATGGTGTTCTTCAACGTGTTCACACCCTCCTCAGTCTGCCCGCCGAAGTGCTGCCGCATCCGCACGCTGGTGATGCAACTACTGCTGGACAAGCAGCTGGAGGTACAGTAGCAGCACACACAGTAAAATCAGAAAGTTATAATGGGGCACTGATGGCCAGGTGGCAAGTACATATCATTGTGGGGGTCCTTTGACATGAGAAAAGTTTGAGAACCACTGATATTATAGCAGGATACGTTTAAAAAAAAAATTTTAGGATTTAGAATACATTTGTAGGATCCCCCAGAAGCAAAAGATTTGAGTTAAAAATGTTCGGTTTAAAACATATATATATATATTAAAAGTTTGGGTTTGGGGTCTAAAAGATTAGGCTCCAAGAAAAGCTTAGGTTCGGGGCCCCAACACATGCTACAAGGCCCCAACTACAAGCTCGCAACGCTTCGCACTGCAAGGTGTTGTGAGCTTGTAGATCGGCTATTTAAAAAATGTTGCCTTTCTTGTAATATTTGACAATTTAGCCAATGTTTGACCATTTTTTATAGTGTAGTTGGCTACTTCTGACGCAGTAATGGTTTATTAGTTTATTTTTATTTGTCATTTTAGAGGTTTTAAAAAGGTCTTAAAAGTCCTTAAATTGTAACTTTAGAAAATGTTCAAATATCCTGTATTCACTTATACTGTATGTTGGTTTGTTTACTGTTGAGTGAGAAAATAATGTTACACAATAAGCTAATCACCCCCAAAATAATTTGGGTCCCGACCCCCAGTTTGGGAACCATTGTTCTACTACTCAATGCTCAATCTAGGCATTATCATTGTATTGTGTAACTGCTGTTCTACTTTTATGGCAGTAGTATGGCATAATTTACAGTAATACAAACGTTTAAAGGTGGGGTAAGTGATTTTCTTTGGTTAAAATAAGTGTTAGATAGCTCTATATTCTGATAGTAATCATTGCTTTAGGCCGGGTGTTTGTTCAGTAACAGGAGTCTCCATGTCTCTCCAGCTCTACAGAAAATGAATTTTCAGGTCAAGATACCAATTTTATCCAATCAGGATAGAGAACTCAGACAGGATACAGATTAAACAAGTGAAATTGGAAGTGATGACACAAAGAAATGAGCAGACACAATTGGAACTGGAACACTATACAAATTGAATAAATGGGCACTATCTCCTGATTGGCTGAAACTCTGTCACCTACCTGAAATAAAATGTATGTTCTGTTTATTAAAGAGCTGGAGAGGCTGGGAGACTCCTGTTACTGAACAAACACACTATCAGAATATAGTGCTTTAGCCTTTTAACAAAACACTTTTTCAACCCAAAAATATCACTTACCCTACCTTTAAGAAAATGTAAAAATGCAATGTTGAAAATATTTTGATGAATCTAAATGGCTCTAAAATTTTTTAGTCAATATCTCATCTGCTTTTAGAAGCAATTGAAAATACAAATGATGTTGCGTAGCCTATTCTTTGTTGATGCCCCCTAGGGGCACTGTGCTTGAATATCTGTCAGCTCTCCAAGATGATCAAAAGCTTCAGACTTAATGCCACTTTTGTTAAAGGACACCTTTTTTTTTTACAACCAAGGTTTATATTTTAGCTTGTAATTAAAGTAAATAAAAGGTAAGTGTTATTTTTTTTTCATTTACTGCTTTCTATAGTTTTTGCAATTTTCGTGATATTTTTTAAAGTGGGCGGGGGCATTCTGTCCGGTGGCTAAATATGCCTTTTTTTACACAATAAAAAAGGTCCTGTGGTCTTTGATGGCCAGATGTGAGTTATTGGGGGCTAGAAGAGCTACTGTAAATAATAATAAAGAAAACACTGGGCTCTTGTGTAGAAAAAGGCATATTTAGCCACTGGACAGAATGCCCCCGCCCACTGTAAAAAAAAGATGGCGAAAATTGCTAAAACTATAGAAAGCAGTAAATGAAAAAAAAATAACACTCATCTTTTATTTACTTTAATTACAATCTGCAGCTTATTCATCCTAGTTTATGACGGAAGACAATTTCACGATAAATTAAAATCTCTGCGATACGATTATTGTGACAGTTGTGACAGGATACAGTATACGTATACAGTAAACATATTGCCTCAATTCACTGGCTCCCTGTACATTTCAGAATGATATTTCAAGAAATAGCAGATCTACAAGCTCATGTGCCGAGCTTATAGATTTGCTCACTTTAATTAATGTTTGTTTGTCTTTCTTTCTTTCTTAGAGTGGAGACAGACTGTGCCGTTGAAAGGCTCAACCTGAGGATGCCCTTAGAGATTGAGATTGGATCCATGGATTTGTTTGCATGGGGGATTCCTCCGCGCCAACGGCCCTGGTCTTTGGTGGTCTCCACCGTGGATTGATTGCCGATTGACGCAAAATTCCACGACAGTGTGTATGATGTGTCTTCATTGATGCAGAATTCCACGACAGTGTGTATGTGTCTTCGGTGGTCTCCGCCGTCGGCCTCCACCGAAGACCTCGGCCAGCCGGGGGTTTCCTCTGAAGACGACTCTAAGTAGGAACCTCTTTTCCTTTTCCTTTGCTGGATGCTGCAGCTGCTTCATGCTGCAGTTTGTTGGATGCTGCTTGTGGTGTTGGTGTTGGATGCTGATTGTGTCGTATGCGTGCTGATGTGGTTAAAGATGTTACTCTGCTGCTTTTTTCCCAGGTATTTTTTTTCAGGTTGTGGAATCAAACGCCGACGTTGAATCTACGACTATGTTGGTAGTGTAGTGTTGTGGCTGTTATTTTGTGGCTGTTAGTTAGTGTGTGTGAGAGAGATAATTTGCATTCAATATGTTTTTAGACATAGGCCTCTGTAAATCCGGGCATGAACCTGGTAATTTGGGGGGGGGGGGGGCGGGGGGGGGGGGCAGGCGGGCGTTCACACTAATCACATGACGCTGCTACATTTTAATCAATGACGAGCCACATTTTTCATTTAAAAGTTTCATTTCTTGCCCGAAGAAGATCAAGAACATGTCGATGTGTTCCAACATACCTGAAATGAGTCAACGAAAAGCACATTTTGAATGATTTCTTCAGTCTTCAGTGAGAAGATGATTGATTTGACAACGCTGGACATCACTTATCATGATGTCTGGGAAATAGTTTAAGTGAATGTGAGTTTCTTTCCACCATGGTTGAGTTTTTGTTAAGTGCACTAGTCAATTAAAACTACCCCAACAAGTAGCACTTACTTCATTTAAAGGACAAGTCAGTACTAAAGTTAAAATAATAATGTTGACAAAAGATGACCCTACAGAACCAAGACAACCCCAAAGAGATGCACTTATGAGTGTAAACTGCACCACTGCCACCATTTGAGGTCATCTGTGTTTGTTTCCATCAAGGCAGAGTTATTATGTACATTAGTAAACTACCCCAACGTGAAGCACTTACTGAGATAAGCATCAGGAAAGTCAGTGCTGATGTTAAAGTAGTAATAGTGACGGAATGTAACATGAATGAGTTAACATGAGTTCCTTTCCATCAAGGTTGTGTTTTTGTTGTGTGCACTAGTCAATTAAAACCGGCCAGTGTTAACTTTAAAGTAATAAGAGTGACCTGTATTTGCAACGCAGATTACAGGCCCAAGTGTTGGAGTATTATACTACCGACTCAGCCTGACCTTGAAAGACTGGTGGCCCTGTTAACTCCATGAAGTTTAATTTGGCATGTTTTTATTTGTCCACACTACAGAAAAAGTGTGTGCAATAATGGGCATGGGCCATAACATGCAGGTAAAGCAATATCCAAAACATATTTACAACATTTTGTTGATGAAAACAATGAATTTGACAAAGGATAAAAGATGACCATACAGAAACAAGGCAACCCCAACGAGATGCACTTCACTGCCTCCATTTGAGGTAATCTGTGTTTCTGTCAAGGCATAGTTCTTATGTGCATGAGTCAATTAAAACCACCCCAACAAGTAGCACTTGCTGAATAGAAACACAAGTCAGTGCTAAAGTAATCATAGTGACACAAGTTCAAATATGAATGATCTCTTACTGTCCTATGTCTGTTGTCCTCCTTCAGCTAGTAGGTTTGCATTGACTGCAACAAATTGAACACCTTAAATAAGGAATGTGGTCAATGCAATCCTGTCCTGGGTCGTTGCAGTAGTTTCAGTGGTCTAAACAAAGAGTACCAAATGTCCCATTCATTGGTACTTGACACATTGCCCACCATCACATCAAACGTGAATAATCATTTGCATTTGATCAGTCTCTTTATTTTTCAACTCAAATTAAAATATCTGAGTTTGTTTCCAAGCAAAGTTCTTGTAATGTGCACTAATCAATTCAAACTACCCCAACAAGTAGCACTTACTGGATAGAAAAACAAACCAGTGCTAAAGTATTAACAGTGACATAAAGTAACATGCATAAGTTAATGTGAGTTTATTTCCACCATGGTTGAGTTTGTGTTATGTGCACTAGTCAATTAAAACTACCCCAACAAGTAGCACTTACTTAATTTAAAGGACATGTCAGTACTAAAATAATAATTTTGACAAAATATGACCCTAAAGAACCAAGACAACCCCAAAGAGATGCACTTACGAGTGTAAACTGCACCACTGCCACCATTTGAGGTCATCTGTGTTTGTTTCCATCAAGGCAGAGTTATTATGTACATTAGTAAACTACCCCAACATGAAGCACTTACTGAGATGAGCATACGGAAAGTCAGTGCTAATGTTAAAGTAGTAATAGTGACAGAATGTAACATGAATGAGTTAACGTGAGTTCCTTTCCATCAATGTTGTGTTTTTGTTGTGTGTACTAGTCAATTAAAACCGGCCAGTGTTAACTTTAAAGTAATAAGAGTGACCTGTATTTGCAACGCAGATTACAGGCCCAAGTGTTGGAGTATTATACTACCGACTCAGCCTGACCTTGAAAGACTGGTGGCCCTGTTAACTCCATGAAGTTTAATTTGGCATGTTTTTATTTGTCCACACTACAGAAAAAGTGTGTGCAATAATGGGCATGGGCCATAACATGCAGGTAAAGCAATATCCAAAACATATTTACAACATGTTGTTGATTAAAACAATGAATTTGACAAAGGATAAAAGATGACCATACAGAAACAAGGCAACCCCAACGAGATGCACTTCACTGCCTCCATTTGAGGTAATCTGTGTTTCTGTCAAGGCATAGTTCTTATGTGCATGAGTCAATTAAAACCACCCCAACAAGTAGCACTTGCTGAATAGAAACACAAGTCAGTGCTAAAGTTAAAGTAATCATAGTGACACAAGTTCAAATATGAATGATCTCTTACCTACTGTCCTATGTCTGTTGCCCTCCTTCAGCTAGTAGGTTTGCAGTGACTAACACAAAGTGAACACCTTAAATAGGGAATGTGATAAATCCAATCCTGTCCTGGGTCGTTGCAGTAGTTTCAGTGGTCTAAACAAAGAGTACCAAATGTCCCATTCATTGGTACTTGACACATTGCCCACCATCACATCAAACGTGAATATTCATTTGATTTGATCAGTCTCTTTATTTTTCAACTCAAATTAAAATATCTGAGTTTGTTTCCAAGCAAAGTTCTTGTAATGTGCACTAATCAATTCAAACTACCCCAACAAGTAGCACTTACTGGATAGAAAAACAAACCAGTGCTAAAGTATTAACAGTGACATAAAGTAACATGCATAAGTTAATGTGAGTTTATTTCCACCATGGTTGAGTTTTTGTTAAGTGCACTAGTCAATTAAAACTACCCCAACAAGTAGCACTTACTTAATTTAAAGGACATGTCAGTACTAAAATAATAATTTTGACAAAATATGACCCTAAAGAACCAAGACAACCCCAAAGAGATGCACTTACGAGTGTAAACTGCACCACTGCCACCATTTGAGGTCATCTGTGTTTGTTTCCATCAAGGCAGAGTTATTATGTACATTAGTAAACTACCCAAACATGAAGCACTTACTGAGATAAGTAGGGTTGTCCGATATTGGCTTTTTTACCGATAACCGATATACCGATATTGTCCAACTCTTAATTACCGATACCGATATCAACCGATACCGATATATGCGGGGATTATTGTGATTAGGGTAAGTTCAAATTTCATATCACACACACCATATACAGTAAGAACTCATGTAACTTATTTATAAAGCAAAAAAAAAAATATATATATATTTTTTTCAAAAAACGATACCGATATTTTCCCGATATCAATTTTTATGCTAATATCGGCCGATAATATCGGGAGGCCGATAATATCGGACATCCCTAGAGATAAGCATACGGAAAGTCAGTGCTAATGTTAAAGTAGTAATAGTGACAGAATGTAACATGAATGAGTTAACGTGAGTTCCTTTCCATCAATGTTGTGTTTTTGTTGTGTGTACTAGTCAATTAAAACCGGCCAGTGTTAACTTTAAAGTAATAAGAGTGACCTGTATTTGCAACGCAGATTACAGGCCCAAGTGTTGGAGTATTATACTACCGACTCAGCCTGACCTTGAAAGACTGGTGGCCCTGTTAACTCCATGAAGTTTAATTTGGCATGTTTTTATTTGTCCACACTACAGAAAAAGTGTGTGCAATAATGGCCATGGGCCATAACATGCAGGTAAAGCAATTTCCAAAACATATTTACAACATGTTGTTGATGCAAAAAATGAATTTGACAAAGGATAAAAGATGACCATACAGAAACAAGGCAACCCCAAAGAGATGCACTTCACTGCCTCCATTTGAGGTAATCTGTGTTTCTGTCAAGGCATAGTTCTTATGTGCATGAGTCAATTAAAACCACCCCAACAAGTAGCACTTGCTGAATAGAAACACAAGTCAGTACTAAAGTTAAAGTAATCATAGTGACACAAGTTCAAAGATGAATGATCTCTTACCTACTGTCCTATGTCTGTTGCCCTCCTTCAGCTAGTAGGTTTGCAGTGACTGCCACAAAGTGAACACCTTAAATAGGGAATGTGATCAATCCAATCTTGTCCTGGGTCGTTGCAGTAGTTTCAGTGGTCTAAACAAAGAGTACCAAATGTCCCATTCATTGGTACTTGACACATTGTCCACCATCACATAAACGTGAGTAATCATTTGCATTTGATCAGTCTCTTTATTTTTCAACTCAAATTAAAATATCTGAGTTTGTTTCCAAGCAATGTTCTTGTAATGTGCACTAATCAATTCAAACTACCCCAACAAGTAGCACTTACTGGATAGAAAAACAAACCAGTGCTAAAGTATTAACAGTGACATAAAGTAACATGCATAAGTTAATGTGAGTTTATTTCCACCATGGTTGAGTTTGTGTTATGTGCACTAGTCAATTAAAACTACCCCAACAAGTAGCACTTACTTAATTTAAAGGACATGTCAGTACTAAAATAATAATTTTGACAAAATATGACCCTAAAGAACCAAGACAACCCCAAAGAGATGCACTTACGAGTGTAAACTGCACCACTGCCACCATTTGAGGTCATCTGTGTTTGTTTCCATCAAGGCAGAGTTATTATGTACATTAGTAAACTACCCCAACATGAAGCACTTACTGAGATGAGCATACGGAAAGTCAGTGCTAATGTTAAAGTAGTAATAGTGACAGAATGTAACATGAATGAGTTAACGTGAGTTCCTTTCCATCAATGTTGTGTTTTTGTTGTGTGTACTAGTCAATTAAAACCGACCAGTGTTAACTTTAAAGTAATAAGAGTGACCTGTATTTGCAACGCAGATTACAGGCCCAAGTGTTGGAGTATTATACTACCGACTCAGCCTGACCTTGAAAGACTGGTGGCCCTGTTAACTCCATGAAGTTTAATTTGGCATGTTTTTATTTGTCCACACTACAGAAAAAGTGTGTGCAATAATGGGCATGGGCCATAACATGCAGGTAAAGCAATATCCAAAACATATTTACAACATTTTGTTGATGAAAACAATGAATTTGACAAAGGATAAAAGATGACCATACAGAAACAAGGCAACCCCAACGAGATGCACTTCACTGCCTCCATTTGAGGTAATCTGTGTTTCTGTCAAGGCATAGTTCTTATGTGCATGAGTCAATTAAAACCACCCCAACAAGTAGCACTTGCTGAATAGAAACACAAGTCAGTGCTAAAGTTAAAGTAATCATAGTGACACAAGTTCAAATATGAATGATCTCTTACCTACTGTCCTATGTCTGTTGCCCTCCTTCAGCTAGTAGGTTTGCAGTGACTAACACAAAGTGAACACCTTAAATAGGGAATGTGATAAATCCAATCCTGTCCTGGGTCGTTGCAGTAGTTTCAGTGGTCTAAACAAAGAGTACCAAATGTCCCATTCATTGGTACTTGACACATTGCCCACCATCACATCAAACGTGAATATTCATTTGATTTGATCAGTCTCTTTATTTTTCAACTCAAATTAAAATATCTGAGTTTGTTTCCAAGCAAAGTTCTTGTAATGTGCACTAATCAATTCAAACTACCCCAACAAGTAGCACTTACTGGATAGAAAAACAAACCAGTGCTAAAGTATTAACAGTGACATAAAGTAACATGCATAAGTTAATGTGAGTTTATTTCCACCATGGTTGAGTTTTTGTTAAGTGCACTAGTCAATTAAAACTACCCCAACAAGTAGCACTTACTTAATTTAAAGGACATGTCAGTACTAAAATAATAATTTTGACAAAATATGACCCTAAAGAACCAAGACAACCCCAAAGAGATGCACTTACGAGTGTAAACTGCACCACTGCCACCATTTGAGGTCATCTGTGTTTGTTTCCATCAAGGCAGAGTTATTATGTACATTAGTAAACTACCCAAACATGAAGCACTTACTGAGATAAGTAGGGTTGTCCGATATTGGCTTTTTTACCGATAACCGATATACCGATATTGTCCAACTCTTAATTACCGATACCGATATCAACCGATACCGATATATGCGGGGATTATTGTGATTAGGGTAAGTTCAAATTTCATATCACACACACCATATACAGTAAGAACTCATGTAACTTATTTATAAAGCAAAAAAAAAAATATATATATATTTTTTTCAAAAAACGATACCGATATTTTCCCGATATCAATTTTTATGCTAATATCGGCCGATAATATCGGGAGGCCGATAATATCGGACATCCCTAGAGATAAGCATACGGAAAGTCAGTGCTAATGTTAAAGTAGTAATAGTGACAGAATGTAACATGAATGAGTTAACGTGAGTTCCTTTCCATCAATGTTGTGTTTTTGTTGTGTGTACTAGTCAATTAAAACCGGCCAGTGTTAACTTTAAAGTAATAAGAGTGACCTGTATTTGCAACGCAGATTACAGGCCCAAGTGTTGGAGTATTATACTACCGACTCAGCCTGACCTTGAAAGACTGGTGGCCCTGTTAACTCCATGAAGTTTAATTTGGCATGTTTTTATTTGTCCACACTACAGAAAAAGTGTGTGCAATAATGGCCATGGGCCATAACATGCAGGTAAAGCAATTTCCAAAACATATTTACAACATGTTGTTGATGCAAAAAATGAATTTGACAAAGGATAAAAGATGACCATACAGAAACAAGGCAACCCCAAAGAGATGCACTTCACTGCCTCCATTTGAGGTAATCTGTGTTTCTGTCAAGGCATAGTTCTTATGTGCATGAGTCAATTAAAACCACCCCAACAAGTAGCACTTGCTGAATAGAAACACAAGTCAGTACTAAAGTTAAAGTAATCATAGTGACACAAGTTCAAAGATGAATGATCTCTTACCTACTGTCCTATGTCTGTTGCCCTCCTTCAGCTAGTAGGTTTGCAGTGACTGCCACAAAGTGAACACCTTAAATAGGGAATGTGATCAATCCAATCTTGTCCTGGGTCGTTGCAGTAGTTTCAGTGGTCTAAACAAAGAGTACCAAATGTCCCATTCATTGGTACTTGACACATTGTCCACCATCACATAAACGTGAGTAATCATTTGCATTTGATCAGTCTCTTTATTTTTCAACTCAAATTAAAATATCTGAGTTTGTTTCCAAGCAATGTTCTTGTAATGTGCACTAATCAATTCAAACTACCCCAACAAGTAGCACTTACTGGATAGAAAAACAAACCAGTGCTAAAGTATTAACAGTGACATAAAGTAACATGCATAAGTTAATGTGAGTTTATTTCCACCATGGTTGAGTTTGTGTTATGTGCACTAGTCAATTAAAACTACCCCAACAAGTAGCACTTACTTAATTTAAAGGACATGTCAGTACTAAAATAATAATTTTGACAAAATATGACCCTAAAGAACCAAGACAACCCCAAAGAGATGCACTTACGAGTGTAAACTGCACCACTGCCACCATTTGAGGTCATCTGTGTTTGTTTCCATCAAGGCAGAGTTATTATGTACATTAGTAAACTACCCCAACATGAAGCACTTACTGAGATGAGCATACGGAAAGTCAGTGCTAATGTTAAAGTAGTAATAGTGACAGAATGTAACATGAATGAGTTAACGTGAGTTCCTTTCCATCAATGTTGTGTTTTTGTTGTGTGTACTAGTCAATTAAAACCGACCAGTGTTAACTTTAAAGTAATAAGAGTGACCTGTATTTGCAACGCAGATTACAGGCCCAAGTGTTGGAGTATTATACTACCGACTCAGCCTGACCTTGAAAGACTGGTGGCCCTGTTAACTCCATGAAGTTTAATTTGGCATGTTTTTATTTGTCCACACTACAGAAAAAGTGTGTGCAATAATGGGCATGGGCCATAACATGCAGGTAAAGCAATATCCAAAACATATTTACAACATGTTGTTGATTAAAACAATGAATTTGACAAAGGATAAAAGATGACCATACAGAAACAAGGCAACCCCAACGAGATGCACTTCACTGCCTCCATTTGAGGTAATCTGTGTTTCTGTCAAGGCATAGTTCTTATGTGCATGAGTCAATTAAAACCACCCCAACAAGTAGCACTTGCTGAATAGAAACACAAGTCAGTGCTAAAGTTAAAGTAATCATAGTGACACAAGTTCAAATATGAATGATCTCTTACCTACTGTCCTATGTCTGTTGCCCTCCTTCAGCTAGTAGGTTTGCAGTGACTAACACAAAGTGAACACCTTAAATAGGGAATGTGATAAATCCAATCCTGTCCTGGGTCGTTGCAGTAGTTTCAGTGGTCTAAACAAAGAGTACCAAATGTCCCATTCATTGGTACTTGACACATTGCCCACCATCACATCAAACGTGAATATTCATTTGATTTGATCAGTCTCTTTATTTTTCAACTCAAATTAAAATATCTGAGTTTGTTTCCAAGCAAAGTTCTTGTAATGTGCACTAATCAATTCAAACTACCCCAACAAGTAGCACTTACTGGATAGAAAAACAAACCAGTGCTAAAGTATTAACAGTGACATAAAGTAACATGCATAAGTTAATGTGAGTTTATTTCCACCATGGTTGAGTTTTTGTTAAGTGCACTAGTCAATTAAAACTACCCCAACAAGTAGCACTTACTTAATTTAAAGGACATGTCAGTACTAAAATAATAATTTTGACAAAATATGACCCTAAAGAACCAAGACAACCCCAAAGAGATGCACTTACGAGTGTAAACTGCACCACTGCCACCATTTGAGGTCATCTGTGTTTGTTTCCATCAAGGCAGAGTTATTATGTACATTAGTAAACTACCCAAACATGAAGCACTTACTGAGATAAGTAGGGTTGTCCGATATTGGCTTTTTTACCGATAACCGATATACCGATATTGTCCAACTCTTAATTACCGATACCGATATCAACCGATACCGATATATGCGGGGATTATTGTGATTAGGGTAAGCTCAAATTTCATATCACACACACCATATACAGTAAGAACTCATGTAACTTATTTATAAAGCAAAAAAATATATATATATATTTTTTTTTCAAAAAACGATACCGATATTTTCCCGATATCAATTTTTATGCTAATATCGGCCGATAATATCGGGAGGCCGATAATATCGGACATCCCTAGAGATAAGCATACGGAAAGTCAGTGCTAATGTTAAAGTAGTAATAGTGACAGAATGTAACATGAATGAGTTAACGTGAGTTCCTTTCCATCAATGTTGTGTTTTTGTTGTGTGTACTAGTCAATTAAAACCGGCCAGTGTTAACTTTAAAGTAATAAGAGTGACCTGTATTTGCAACGCAGATTACAGGCCCAAGTGTTGGAGTATTATACTACCGACTCAGCCTGACCTTGAAAGACTGGTGGCCCTGTTAACTCCATGAAGTTTAATTTGGCATGTTTTTATTTGTCCACACTACAGAAAAAGTGTGTGCAATAATGGCCATGGGCCATAACATGCGGGTAAAGCAATTTCCAAAACATATTTACAACATGTTGTTGATGCAAAAAATGAATTTGACAAAGGATAAAAGATGACCATACAGAAACAAGGCAACCCCAAAGAGATGCACTTCACTGCCTCCATTTGAGGTAATCTGTGTTTCTGTCAAGGCATAGTTCTTATGTGCATGAGTCAATTAAAACCACCCCAACAAGTAGCACTTGCTGAATAGAAACACAAGTCAGTACTAAAGTTAAAGTAATCATAGTGACACAAGTTCAAAGATGAATGATCTCTTACCTACTGTCCTATGTCTGTTGCCCTCCTTCAGCTAGTAGGTTTGCAGTGACTGCCACAAAGTGAACACCTTAAATAGGGAATGTGATCAATCCAATCCTGTCCTGGGTCGTTGCAGTAGTTTCAGTGGTCTAAACAAAGAGTACCAAATGTCCCATTCATTGGTACTTGACACATTGTCCACCATCACATAAACGTGAGTAATCATTTGCATTTGATCAGTCTCTTTATTTTTCAACTCAAATTAAAATATCTGAGTTTGTTTCCAAGCAATGTTCTTGTAATGTGCACTAATCAATTCAAACTACCCCAACAAGTAGCACTTACTGGATAGAAAAACAAACCAGTGCTAAAGTATTAACAGTGACATAAAGTAACATGCATAAGTTAATGTGAGTTTATTTCCACCATGGTTGAGTTTTTGTTAAGTGCACTAGTCAATTAAAACTACCCCAACAAGTAGCACTTACTTAATTTAAAGGACAAGTCAGTACTAAAGTTAAAATAATAATTTTGACAAAAGATGACCCTACAGAACCAAGACAACCCCAAAGAGATGCACTTACGAGTGTAAACTGCACCACTGCCACCATTTGAGGTCATCTGTGTTTGTTTCCATCAAGGCAGAGTTATTATGTACATTAGTAAACTACCCCAACAATGAAGCACTTACTGAGATAAGCATACGGAAAGTCGGTGCTAATGTTAAAGTAGTAATAGTGACAGAATGTAACATGAATGAGTTAACGTGAGTTCCTTTCCATCAATGTTGTGTTTTTGTTGTGTGTACTAGTCAATTAAAACCGGCCAGTGTTAACTTTAAAGTAATAAGAGTGACCTGTATTTGCAACGCAGATTACAGGCCCAAGTGTTGGAGTATTATACTACCGACTCAGCCTGACCTTGAAAGACTGGTGGCCCTGTTAACTCCATGAAGTTTAATTTGGCATGTTTTTATTTGTCCACACTACAGAAAAAGTGTGTGCAATAATGGCCATGGGCCATAACATGCAGGTAAAGCAATTTCCAAAACATATTTACAACATGTTGTTGATGAAAAAAATGAATTTGACAAAGGATAAAAGATGACCATACAGAAACGAGGCAACCCCAAAGAGATCCACTTCACTGCCTCCATTTGAGGTAATCTGTGTTTCTGTCAAGGCATAGTTCTTATGTGCATGAGTCAATTAAAACCACCCCAACAAGTAGCACTTGCTGAATAGAAACACAAGTCAGTGCTAAAGTTAAAGTAATCATAGTGACACAAGTTCAAAGATGAATGATCTCTTACCTACTGTCCTATGTCTGTTGCCCTCCTTCAGCTAGTAGGTTTGCAGTGACTGCCACAAAGTGAACACCTTAAATAGGGAATGTGATCAATCCAATCCTGTCCTGGGTCGTTGCAGTAGTTTCAGTGGTCTAAACAAAGAGTACCAAATGTCCCATTCATTGGTACTTGACACATTGTCCACCATCACATAAACGTGAGTAATCATTTGCATTTGATCAGTCTCTTTATTTTTCAACTCAAATTAAAATATCTGAGTTTGTTTCCAAGCAAAGTTCTTGTAATGTGCACTAATCAATTCAAACTACCCCAACAAGTAGCACTTACTGGATAGAAAAACAAACCAGTGCTAAAGTATTAACAGTGACATAAAGTAACATGCATAAGTTAATGTGAGTTTATTCCACCATGGTTGAGTTTTTGTTAAGTGCACTAGTCAATTAAAACTACCCCAACAAGTAGCACTTACTTAATTTAAAGGACAAGTCAGTACTAAAGTTAAAATAATAATTTTGACAAGAGATGACCCTACAGAACCAAGACAACCCCAAAGAGGTGCACTTACGAGTGTAAACTGCACCACTGCCACCATTTGAGGTCATCTGTGTTGTTTCCATCAAGGCAGAGTTATTATGTACATTAGTAAACTACCCCAACGTGAAGCACTTACTGAGATAAGCATACAGAAAGTCAGTGCTAATGTTAAAGTAGTAATAGTGACAGAATGTAACATGAATGAGTTAACGTGAGTTCCTTTCCATCAATGTTGTGTTTTTGTTGTGTGTACTAGTCAATTAAAACCGGCCAGTGTTAACTTTAAAGTAATAAGAGTGACCTGTATTTGCAATGCAGATTGCAGGCCCAAGTGTTGGAGTATTATACTACCGACTCAGCCTGACCTTGAAAGACTGGTGGCCCTGTTAACTCCATGAAGTTTAATTTGGCATGTTTTTATTTGTCCACACTACAGAAAAAGTGTGTGCAATAATGGGCATGGGCCATAACATGCAGGTAAAGCAATTTCCAAAACATATTTACAACATGTTGTTGATGAAAACAATGAATTTGACAAAGGATAAAAGATGACCATATAGAAACAAGGCAACCCCAACGAGATGCACTTCACTGCCTCCATTTGAGGTAATCTGTGTTTCTGTCAAGGCATAGTTCTTATGTGCATGAGTCAATTAAAACCACCCCAACAAGTAGCACTTGCTGAATAGAAACACAAGTCAGTGCTAAAGTTAAAGTAATCATAGTGACACAAGTTCAAATATGAATTATCTCTTACCTACTGTCCTATGTCTGTTGCCCTCCTTCAGCTAGTAGGTTTGCAGTGACTAACAAAGTGAACACCTTAAATAGGGAATGTGATAAATCCAATCCTGTCCTGGGTCGTTGCAGTAGTTTCAGTGGTCTAAACAAATAGTACCAAATGTCCCATTCATTGGTACTTGACACATTGCCCACCATCACATCAAACGTGAATATTCATTTGCATTTGATCAGTCTCTTTATTTTTCAACTCAAATTAAAATATATGAGTTTGTTTCCAAGCAAAGTTCTTGTAATGTGCACTAATCAATTCAAACTACCCCAACAAGTAGCACTTACTGGATAGAAAAACAAACCAGTGCTAAAGTATTAACAGTGACATAAAGTAACATGCATAAGTTAATGTGAGTTTATTTCCACCATGGTTGAGTTTTTGTTAAGTGCACTAGTCAATTAAAACTACCCCAACAAGTAGCACTTACTTAATTTAAAGGACAAGTCAGTACTAAAGTTAAAATAATAATTTTGACAAAAGATGACCCTACAGAACCAAGACAACCCCAAAGAGATGCACTTACGAGTGTAAACTGCACCACTGCCACCATTTGAGGTCATCTGTGTTTGTTTCCATCAAGGCAGAGTTATTATGTACATTAGTAAACTACCCCAACGTGAAGCACTTACTGAGATAAGCATACAGAAAGTCAGTGCTAATGTTAAAGTAGTAATAGTGAATAATAATTTTGACAAAAGATGACCCTACAGAACCAAGACAACCCCAAAGAGATGCACTTACGAGTGTAAACTGCACCACTGCCACCATTTGAGGTCATCTCTTTAAAGTAATAAGAGTGACCTGTATTTGCAACGCAGATTGCAGGCCCAAGTGTTGGAGTATTATACTACCGACTCAGCCTGACCTTGGAAGACTGGTGGCCCTGTTAACTCCATGAAGTTTAATTTGGCATGTTTTTATTTGTCCACACTACAGAAAAAGTGTGTGCAATAATGGGCATGTGCCATAACATGCAGGTAAAGCAATTTCCAAAACATATTTACAACATGTTGTTGATGAAAACAATGAATTTGACAAAGGATAAAAGATGACCATACAGAAACAAGGCAACCCCAAAGAGATGCACTTCACTGCCTCCATTTGAGGTAATCTGTGTTTCTGTCAAGGCATAGTTCTTATGTGCATGAGTCAATTAAAACCACCCCAACAAGTAGCACTTGCTGAATAGAAACACAAGTCAGTGCTAAAGTTAAAGTAATCATAGTGACACAAGTTCAAAGATGAATGATCTCTTACCTACTGTCCTATGTCTGTTGCCCTCCTTCAGCTAGTAGGTTTGCAGTGACTGCCACAAAGTGAACACCTTAAATAGGGAATGTGATCAATCCAATCCTGTCCTGGGTCGTTGCAGTAGTTTCAGTGGTCTAAACAAAGAGTACCAAATGTCCCATTCATTGGTACTTGACACATTGTCCACCATCACATAAACGTGAGTAATCATTTGCATTTGATCAGTCTCTTTATTTTTCAACTCAAATTAAAATATCTGAGTTTGTTTCCAAGCAAAGTTCTTGTAATGTGCACTAATCAATTCAAACTACCCCAACAAGTAGCACTTACTGGATAGAAAAACAAACCAGTGCTAAAGTATTAACAGTGACATAAAGTAACATGCCTAAGTTAATGTGAGTTTATTCCACCATGGTTGAGTTTTTGTTAAGTGCACTAGTCAATTAAAACTACCCCAACAAGTAGCACTTACTTAATTTAAAGGACAAGTCAGTACTAAAGTTAAAATAATAATTTTGACAAAAGATGACCCTACAGAACCAAGACAACCCCAAAGAGATGCACGTACGAGTGTAAACTGCACCACTGCCACCATTTGAGGTCATCTGTGTTGTTTCCATCAAGGCAGAGTTATTATGTACATTAGTAAACTACCCCAACGTGAAGCACTTACTGAGATAAGCATACAGAAAGTCAGTAAACTACCCCAACATTAGTAAACTACCCCAACGTGAAGCACTTACTGAGATAAGCATACAGAAAGTCAGTGCTAATGTTAAAGTAGTAATAGTGACAGAATGTAACATGAATGAGAAAAAGTGTGTGCAATAATGGGCATGGGCCATAACATGCAGGTAAAGCAATTTCCAAAACATATTTACAACATGTTGTTGATGAAAACAATGAATTTGTTTTTAGAAACAAGGCAACCCCAACGAGATGCACTTCACTGCCTCCATTTGAGGTAATCTGTGTTTCTGTCAAGGCATAGTTCTTATGTGCATGAGTCAATTAAAACCACCCCAACAAGTAGCACTTGCTGAATAGAAACACAAGTCAGTGCTAAAGTTAAAGTAATCATAGTGACACAAGTTCAAATATGAATGATCTCTTACCTACTGTCCTATGTCTGTTGCCCTCCTTCAGCTAGTAGGTTTGCAGTGACTAACACAAAGTGAACACCTTAAATAGGGAATGTGATAAATCCAATCCTGTCCTGGGTCGTTGCAGTAGTTTCAGTGGTCTAAACAAAGAGTACCAAATGTCCCATTCATTGGTACTTGACACATTGCCCACCATCACATCAAACGTGAATATTCATTTGCATTTGATCAGTCTCTTTATTTTTCAACTCAAATTAAAATATATGAGTTTGTTTCCAAGCAAAGTTCTTGTAATGTGCACTAATCAATTCAAACTACCCCAACAAGTAGCACTTACTGGATAGAAAAACAAACCAGTGCTAAAGTATTAACAGTGACATAAAGTAACATGCATAAGTTAATGTGAGTTTATTCCACCATGGTTGAGTTTTTGTTAAGTGCACTAGTCAATTAAAACTACCCCAACAAGTAGCACTTACTTAATTTAAAGGACAAGTCAGTACTAAAGTTAAAATAATAATTTTGACAAAAGATGACCCTACAGAACCAAGACAACCCCAAAGAGATGCACTTACGAGTGTAAACTGCACCACTGCCACCATTTGAGGTCATCTGTGTTGTTTCCATCAAGGCAGAGTTATTATGTACATTAGTAAACTACCCCAACGTGAAGCACTTACTGAGATAAGCATACAGAAAGTCAGTGCTAATGTTAAAGTAGTAATAGTGACAGAATGTAACATGAATGAGTTAACGTGAGTTCCTTTCCATCAATGTTGTGTTTTTGTTGTGTGTACTAGTCAATTAAAACCGGCCAGTGTTAACTTTAAAGTAATAAGAGTGACCTGTATTTGCAATGCAGATTGCAGGCCCAAGTGTTGGAGTATTATACTACCGACTCAGCCTGACCTTGAAAGACTGGTGGCCCTGTTAACTCCATGAAGTTTAATTTGGCATGTTTTTATTTGTCCACACTACAGAAAAAGTGTGTGCAATAATGGGCATGGGCCATAACATGCAGGTAAAGCAATTTCCAAAACATATTTACAACATATTGTTGATGAAAACAATGAATTTGACAAAGGATAAAAGATGACCATATAGAAACAAGGCAACCCCAACGAGATGCACTTCACTGCCTCCATTTGAGGTAATCTGTGTTTCTGTCAAGGCATAGTTCTTATGTGCATGAGTCAATTAAAACCACCCCAACAAGTAGCATTTGCTGAATAGAAACACAAGTCAGTGCTAAAGTTAAAGTAATCATAGTGACACAAGTTCAAAGATGAATGATCTCTTACCTACTGTCCTATGTCTGTTGCCCTCCTTCAGCTAGTAGGTTTGCAGTGACTAACACAAAGTGAACACCTTAAATAGGGAATGTGATAAATCCAATCCTGTCCTGGGTCGTTGCAGTAGTTTCAGTGGTCTAAACAAAGAGTACCAAATGTCCCATTCATTGGTACTTGACACATTGCCCACCATCACATCAAACGTGAATATTCATTTGCATTTGATCAGTCTCTTTATTTTTCAACTCAAATTAAAATATATGAGTTTGTTTCCAAGCAAAGTTCTTGTAATGTGCACTAATCAATTCAAACTACCCCAACAAGTAGCACTTACTGGATAGAAAAACAAACCAGTGCTAAAGTATTAACAGTGACATAAAGTAACATGCATAAGTTAATGTGAGTTTATTTCCACCATGGTTGAGTTTTTGTTAAGTGCACTAGTCAATTAAAACTACCCCAACAAGTAGCACTTACTTAATTTAAAGGACAAGTCAGTACTAAAGTTAAAATAATAATTTTGACAAAAGATGACCCTACAGAACCAAGACAACCCCAAAGAGATGCACTTACGAGTGTAAACTGCACCACTGCCACCATTTGAGGTCATCTGTGTTTGTTTCCATCAAGGCAGAGTTATTATGTACATTAGTAAACTACCCCAACGTGAAGCACTTACTGAGATAAGCATACGGAAAGTCAGTGCTAATGTTAAAGTAGTAATAGTGACAGAATGTAACATGAATGAGTTAACGTGAGTTCCTTTCCATCAATGTTGTGTTTTTGTTGTGTGTACTAGTCAATTAAAACCGGCCAGTGTTAACTTTAAAGTAATAAGAGTGACCTGTATTTGCAACGCAGATTACAGGCCCAAGTGTTGGAGTATTATACTACCGACTCAGCCTGACCTTGAAAGACTGGTGGCCCTGTTAACTGTGTGTGAGTAATAAGAGTGACCTGTATTTGCAACGCAGATTACAGGCCCAAGTCTCAGCCTGAAAGACTGGTGGCCCTGTTAACTCCAGAAGTTTAATTTGGCTTGTTTTTATTTGTCCACACTACAGAAAAAGTGTGTGAAATAATTTCACCAATTTCATCCAACGTCCCAATCTCAATGGGCTTTTTACACAAAAAGTATACCTGGAAAAGGATGGCTATGGCCGTTTTTAGCCCAAGGAGTGGTTTTGGTGCAAAACAAATGCTTGCAATGGATTCAGAATCATAAAAATATCCTAGTTTGACCCCTCACATGCTACTTAAAACATAATTACATTTTGATTTTTCGATTTTTTGATTTTTTTTTTAACCAAGGTTATGGTGGGTACCCCAACTTTAAGGAGCTGTAAAAAAATTCCTAGGGGGACTGCATTTCAGTCTTTGTGAGATGTGTTACTAGACACCTTTACAAACACGTTGGTGAAGATTTTTTTTGGTAAGGAATTTATTCCAAGATTGGAAAATATTCTGCTAATATCCCCTGACTATGAGGGAGGTTCTGGAGATCATCCATGACAATACCTCTTTCGAGGATGACGGCTGTTGACACTGGCTGAAGGTCGATACCATCTGAGGGAGGTGAATCTTCACTGCTCACAGTCAGCAATCCG
>NC_139955.1:9168794-9248794 GCF_963454915.1 Gymnoscopelus microlampas
AAATACATTGTCAACCATAAAACATGCAGTGCAGAAATATAGTTAAGAGAATGATGTTTTTAAGTGCGTAATACAGGTTTTTCATCATCAATAAAAAATGTTACAATTTGGTTTCACCCCCCTGCTTTGACCCTGTCACATCCCCCCCCACTTTTCCGTTGCCAGTCCCTGCAACTGTCCCTAATCATGTCCATACCTCTGGGGTGGCTGGCCTATATTTGCTCTTCCCGAGCGCCGTGGCTCATCTGGTGCTCTCGGGACGGAGAGAAACCCATAATACTGCGGCGTTGTTGCTTCTACCTGCTCGGGCTGCACTACAGCTGGGGGGTCCTCGTGGGGCGACCTGGGGGCTACACACACTTTCAACGCATTTCTATGTATGGTCTTTTCTCGCCCCCCCTTCTCGGGTCTGACTCGGTACACCAACCCCGTAGCTCCCACCTGTTCCATCACTGCGTAAGGCTCGGGGTCCCACCACGTACTCAATTTCCCCTGGCCATCTCTCTTCCTATTTCGAATCCACACTCTCTCTCCTGGTAATAGGGGTGTAATACCGGCCCTACGGTCATAAACCTGCTTTCTCCTCTTGGCCGTTTCTCCCATCCTCTCCCCTGCGGTCCTATAAGCTGTCGCCATTCTCTGTTGGTGGTCCTGTACCCAGCCACCCACTCCCATGCGCTCTTGCGCTGACTGCACTCCTAACTGGACATCTATAGGGCGCCTCAAATGTCGGCCAAACATTAAGTAGGCGGGGGCATAACCCGTAGCACTATGGATCGTGTTGTTATAAGCATGAACTAACTCGGGTAAGTGCTCATTCCATCTTCCTTGTTTATCAGTGTCTAGTGATCGCAACATGTTCAGTAATGTCTGATTAAATCGTTCCACTCCACCGTTCCCAGCCGGGTGGTACGGAGTGGTGCGACTTTTTGCAATACCATAAGTCTGACATAAATGGTGCATTAACTCGGACTCGAAGTTGGGGCCTCGATCTGAGTGGAACCGGGCCGGACAGCCGAACGGCTGGATAATATGCGTCCATAACGCACGAACAGTGGTGTGCGCAGTCTGGTCTCGGGTGGCAATAGCCCAACTATAACGGGTGAATAAGTCAGTAGCTACCAGAATGTTTTGCCACGCATCAGCAGGCCTACCTAATGTGAGGAAATCAATGGCTATTACTTCTAGTGGATATGAGACTTCAAAGGGTTGTAGGGGGGCCCGAGGCTCTGACCTGTTCCTCTGCAGGCTGCAGGCGACACAACCCTGTTGTAACTGACGCACCGCTCCCTCCATGCCTGGCCAATAGAACCGACGTCGCAGCTGGGCCAAGGTCCTCTCCAACCCAGCATGCGCCGCGGCCGTGTGGATTCCTCTCCATACCTCCTCTCTGCGTGAACCTGGACAAATGATCTGTGAGTATTGTTCTTTGGTATAAGGATCGGTCACCTTCCTATATAACACATGATTTCGTATAATCAGTTTGTTCCACTGGCGTAACAGTTGCCGCGCTCCCCGAGTCCAATTCTTCCTCTCCACCATATTAGGGGCTCTCCCCCGTTCCACGCACCTCTTCACCACCTGCACATCTGGATCCCGATCCTGCGTCTCTCTCCACTCATCCTCCCGGGCTGCTGGCGTCGATTGTACAGCCGCCACATCTACAGGCTGCACTGGGAACCGCGATAGGGCATCAGCGTTGGCGTTGTTTTTGCCCGGTCGATACTTGATGTCGAAAGTAAACGACGCAAGTTGAGCAGCCCACCGTTGTTCCACAGCTCCCAATCTAGCCGTTTGGAGATGCGCAACAGGGTTATTGTCCGTGAATATTGTGAATCGAGCGCCAGTGAGATAATCTTTAAACTTCTCGGTCACGGCCCATTTAAGGGCCAAAAGCTCCAATTTGAACGAGCTATAATTTGCGTCATTCTGCTCGGTCGGGTGGAGACTGCGGCTTGCATAAGCTATTACACGTTCGTGACCGTCTTGGACCTGGGCTAGAACCGCTCCCAACCCACGGCCACTCGCATCAGTGTAAACCACAAAAGGCTGTGTATAATCCGCATACGCTAACACCGGGGCTTGTGTGAGGGCACTCTTTAACGCATCAAACGCCCGCTGGCACTCCGAAGTCCACTCGACTTTACACTGGTGGGATTTTACGTCATTTGGGATTCCTATCAATAAGTTGTTTAAGGGTCGTGCTATAGCAGCAAAAGAGGACACGAAACGCCTATAGTAACCCGCTAGACCTAGAAACGCGCGGACCTCGCGGACCGTTGAGGGTGGTGTCCAGTCCCGCACTGCCACCACTTTCTCCGGATCGGGCCGCACTCCCTCTTTGTCCACGACATGGCCCAGAAATTGCACTTCCCTCCGCAGAAGTTTGCATTTGTCTAACCGCAGCTTCAGTCCATGTCTCCACAGGCGTTGGAAGACGAGCTCGAGGTGCTGTAGATGAGAGGAGAAGTCAGGTGAATATACTATAATGTCATCAAGATATACCAGCAAGGATTCTGTCACCTGACCACTCAGACACTGCTGCATCAGCCTCTGGAACGTCGCGGGCGCATTACAAAGCCCGAACGGCATGCGTTGAAACTCGAACAGGCCCAGCGGGGTCGTAAAGGCGGTCTTCTCCCGGTCCCGGGGATCCATTCCTACTTGCCAATACCCGCTGGCCAGGTCTAACGTGGAGAACCATTGCGCCTTCGTCAGGCTGGTGAGCGTCTCTTCTATCCTGGGTAGGGGGAAGGCGTCCTTGTGCGTCACGGCGTTAAGTTTCCTGTAGTCGACGCAGAACCTCCAGCTGCCATCTTTCTTCTTGACCAGTACGATAGGTGCCGCCCACGGACTGCAACTCTCCTTGATGACTCCCTTCTCCAGCATCTCATTCAGGAGGGTCTTCATCTCCCGGTACATGGAGGGCGGCAACGGCCGGTGTCGCTCTCGTATGGGTGCCGCGTCTCCGGTCGGTATCTGGTGTTGCACGACGTCCGTCCGTCCGAAATCCTCGTCATGGATGGCGAACACCTTCTTCCACCGACACAACATCTCGTGTAACTCTCTCTTCTGCGCCTCCGGCAGGTCATCACGCTCCGTCAACACTTCCATCTCTTCGGGCAGGGTCTTCAGTGGTCCATCATCTTCCACACTGATTACGGCCACTTCCACCTCTCCGTCGGTCCCCAGGGACAGGCTCAGGTCCCTGCCGCCTCGGACATCCGCTTCTTCCACCGGGTACAGCCTCCCCAGCTTCTGGTGGCGGTCCAGGACCAGACTATATGCGTGTGGGTTGCACACTCGTATGGGAACACGTCCGTGGCGCACCGTGACGAGGGCACGGGCCACTCCCAAATCTTTTCCATCCGGCAAGGCTTCCATCAAGGCCTCGTAGTCCGCTCCATTTGGTCCTCTCCAAGCGCGGCCCCAGATCATCACTTCACTCTGCGCGGGGATTCGAATCTTCCGCCGGCCGACCGGCCACACATAACCGATGGACCCATCTTCGTTCGTCACTGCCTCCACCCTCCTACAGGTGGCGAATGCGTCCTTCCACAGCGTCCTTCCCTGCTGACATGGAAACACAGGCCTCCCAGGCCATTTAAAGAGGGCATGCCATACAGCGTTCACGACATTCATCCCAATAATCAGCGGTTGAGTACAATGTTCATCTTTCACGATTACAACTCCTCTCCCTGGGATCTTCATTCCCTCCAGCTCTAGGTCCAATATGGCATAGCCAGTGTACGGTAAGTCAAGACCATTAGCGGCGCGTAATTTAAAAACAAGGGGCCCATTTCCCAACGTTAGGTGTGAGAATTTTTCCTCAAATAAGCTTTGCTGCATTAATGTGACTTGTGACCCAGTATCCAGTAACCCCCTTAAGTGGACTCCTCCCATAGTGATCCCAATAGTCGGACAGTCCCCAATAAACACTTCATTAGCCCTTGATCTGGCGAGTGCGCGCTGCACCCCTGTCTCCCGGACCTCGGCGACAGGGCGTACTAGTTTAAATGATTGGGGTCAGATTTACAAAAGCGAGCAATGTGCCCAGACTGCCTACAGCTCCTACAGATCGGCCTACCTCCCTCATCCCACTCGTTGCGTTGGTACGGCTCCCGGCGTCGTTCAGATGGAGGCGAACCGCGAGGTCGTGTATCGGTGGTGTTGGGTCGAAGGAGCGGTCTGATCTCTTTCATGAGCTCCTGCGTAAACCCCTGCATTTGCGATTTGACGTCTTCCATAATCTCCTGTTTCAGTTTCTCTCTCCATTCAGATTCCTGTGAGGGTGTTGGGATAGAGACAGGTTTAACAGCATGGCACAAGATTTCAGCAGTCCCTTCTCTTCTATGTTCAGTGTCTAGTAGGAAGGCCTCATTTTTTAGGGCGGCGAAGTCTTCTGTGGGGTTTCGACGGGCATATATTCTTAAGGCTTGACCCAGAGGGCCTTCAGACAGTCCTACAAGTAACTGCTCTCGCAGAATGGCATCGGAGGGAGCGGTGTCTGGGTCGAGCCGCCGCAGCCCGCAGAACAACTCTCTAAGCCTCAAAATATAAGCCTGCACACTTTCGCCTGCGCGTTGCGCACAGCCATAGAACAAGGCACGAGCTTGGGAAGCAGAAACAGATGTTTTATACAACGTGTCTAAACATTTAAAGACTTTGGCCACTGTATTGCGATCTTCCTTGTCAATTACACTAATTTGTCGCTTAGCTTCCTCAGTAAGGGTCTGTACTACAAAAGCAACTTTTTTCTCCTCTGTTAAATCCTGAGTGCCCAATAATCCTTTAATCTGTTCTCTCCATTCCCTGTATTTCTCCTCACCTTCTATGCCCGAAAACTTAGGTAGCCACGGTGCCCCTGGATACACTGGCATCATCATCATTACTTTCTTGATTCAACCAAACAAAACAAAACAAAAAGCAGCAAAACAGCAAAATTTCAATACAGTTTCTCTTAGGGATTTTGTGTTGTTCTCTACCCAGTCCTGCCGCGCTACGCCAAATATGTGACGGTGGCCAGGTTGTCACATGTAACTTGCCACTTCTTTTTAGAATGCTGACACTCTTTACTTTGTCTCAATAATAAATAAATAACAATACACATTAAACTCACAACAATAAAATATCAGTTGCACGGTAAAGTGCGGGGTGCGTAATTACTGTGAGAATAATACTGTTTGTTAGGTACTGCAAGACTACGCCACCTTTTTATTTAAGAGGTAGGGTCCTCTGTAACACTCTTTCTTAGGCTATTCACAGGTTCGAGTTTACCCAGGTAAGTACAATACTTTTAAATGAGAACAACACTTCAACACATATCCCTTGGAGAAAGCTGGACGGAAACAGGTTTGTATAAAAAGGTAATCTATTTTATTAAGCTAATACAGTGGCGTCTATAAGCCATAAAATATTGAAAAGCATAAACAAAATATAACACTAATTCTAAAACCTCAACCTCCTAATGCGCCCACTAACTAACTAAAATACAGGAATACAGACAATCACCAAACACTAAAAACAGACAGGGCTTGTGCAAACTATAGCAAATAAATAATGAATTTAGCGTTAAAGTGCCAACTATTACTGAAGCAGTAAAGTGCCAAGTGCCAATTCAATTGCTATATGTCATATACTCATCACGGTTCAATGCAAAAGGTGGGAATGTCCTTATATGGGGTTTAACTGGAGCGGGGGTTTAGGCCAGGAATCACTGTCTCTTCTTGTCTCCGTGCGTATTGCCTGCAATCATAGAAACTAGAACCAGTTCATCTGTTCAGGTATATTTCACATATGAGGTTTAGGACCGTGGGTTTATAAAGGTAACGTTGCATAGAAGGACACTTACTCGCCCGCCAGACTGTACGTCTGGCTTTGAGGGTGTGAAGCGCGCAACGTTATCGCCACTGGACCTCTCCTCCGTTCCTTGGTTCGTCTGTCTGTCCTCCCCGTCTCTGCTGCTACTGCGCCGTCTGCTCACCGTCCGCTGCTGGTGGCTTGGTACGTGCCGCGATCACTGTATTCCCCACCTCTGCTCCGTGGTATGTCTGCTCCTCCTGTGCACAACCGTCCCTTCTGGCTGTCACTTCCACACTGCCCTGTATGCCTGTCTCTCTCTGCTGTCCAAGTGGCTCGCGCTCACTTTTGAATAAGGTGGGCCACACCCTACTCCGCCCTCATTCGCTCTGCCACCAGCGTGACCTGGGGACATTGGCCGTCCGCTGTCACAAGGCCAATGTCACACAGCCTATAGGGGAGTCCAATGTCAAGTGGCTCGGGGACCGGGGGGAAATACATTGTCAACCATAAAACATGCAGTGCAGAAATATAGTTAAGAGAATGATGTTTTTAAGTGCGTAATACAGGTTTTTCATCATCAATAAAAAATGTTACAATTTGGTTTCACCCCCCTGCTTTGACCCTGTCACACATGCATGCATCACATGAAGCAGATATCAAGTGCATACAAAGTAAATCAAATTCACAGCCAGCATATATTTAAGCGGAAAGGTGACTTTTATCATTTTGTCATTATAGCGTGTTATTCTGCTGTATCATTGTTTTCTGGTGGTGTGAGTATAAACCTACTTGTGTGTGTGTGTGTGTGTGTGTGTGTGTGTGTGTGTGTGTGTGTGTGTGTTTGTGCGTGCGTGCGTGTGGTTAAAACGGGCGGCAAGGAACTTCCGGAAGTTCCGCTGGACTTGAAGCTCAGGAAGTTATTATTTAAAGCTGCAGTTCTCATCAACGGCCCAGCAGCTATTTCACGTCCTGTGGGCTGCAGAAGCATTTACACTCCATTCAATGGAGTGAGGTTTTGGCCTGATTTTACACTTTTTTCAATTATCACGATATGTGTGTTTAGTAAATTATGGTCCCATTAATTTGTTAAATGAATGAAAAGCTAGGGTATACAGGCTTCTACTGGTTCTACCGAGTGAAGACCCGCCCTCGCTGCGGTTGCAACCAACAGCAGTCATTTTCGGGTTATTTTCGGGACCGGAAAGTAGGTGATGAAAATCATCTGGTAGGTCTGGAGGGCTGGGGAGAAGAGACATAAGGAGGGGGAGAAGGTGCAAAAGAGCTTCCTTGCGTTAGAGGCACAGGACTGAATCTTGGCATGACAGAACGAGGACTTAGCAGTGGATAGTGAGAGGGAGAAGACAGTAAGGACTGAGTGAAAGTGGGAGAGGTCGTATGGTTGCCCCGTCATGAGCCACTTCCTTTCAGCTGCCCTGAGAGCTCTGAGGGTTTGGGAAGATCAAGGAGCCGGCGGACATGGGCGTGCTGTCATGGAAGAGAGAGGACTGTGACAATAACAGCTGATATAGTGAGTGGAGAGGATAGAGGAAGAAGGGATTTAGCAAGTCAGTTTATGTCCAAACACGCACGCGCACACACACACACACACACACACACACACACACACACACACACACACACACACACACACACACACACACACACACACAGAGTACACAGTATGTTACAATATGCAAATGAGAGACAGAGATGATGCAGAGAAAGTCTTAATTGTGACATTAACATATACTGTGTGTGAAGTGAGCTATACCTCACAGCAGGAGCAGAGAGACCACTTGTTTGATAACAACACTAAAATAAGATCAAGGTCAATTACCATGCTAGCCTGGATAGAATCATTATAGCTCTACCTCTGTAGTGTGTGTGTGTGTGTGTGTGTGTGTGTGTGTGTGTGTGTGTGTGTGTGTGTGTGTGTGTGTGTGTGTGTGTGTGTGTGTGTGTGTGTGTGTGAAATTTTTACCTTAGAGCTGCTGGGGAAAACCAATCACATTCTGTTTATCTAGTGGCAGAAATTAGAGGAAATGTGTCAGTTGGTTGGGACGTACTTTGGTCTGTCTGCTCGAACATCCGCCTGCCCGCCCACCCATCTGTCCGTCCGTCCGTCCGTTTGATCTTCCATCCTCCACCCTTACTGATTTTTATCTAATTTCTGGATGGAATACAGTTTGTGGTGATACAAGGTTTATGCAGTTACTATGATGCTATAATGACTGGTTGAGTCACATAGAGATCAGTTGTATATTAAACAAAGCGACAATCTACATGGTAAATTATTCTTATAACATAATATGTTACATTACATTACATTATAGTCATTTAGCAGACGCTTTCATCCAAAGCGACTTACAATAAGTGCATTCAACATAGGTAGGGAACGAAACTACTAATCACCAGAAGTCTTAAGTGCATTTTCTGCAAAAACAAGCAACCAAGAGTATACCTAGCGCCAAGGTAAAAGTGCAATATATCAGCTACCTATGAATATGTTAGGTTACTATGCTGTAGTATATTATACACACACAGGAACAATCCACCCAAAACAACTTTGTCTGAATGAGTTTGAAAGTGTTTACTTACAAGCGGAGAGTGAATTTTGCAGTGTGAGGAATAAATTAAGTGGATCTTGTCTAAACTCTCCTGGGCTCTCATTGTGTCCTTTTCTCAATACATTTATTTGCTGGAATGTAAAGTATGTTTATAAAACTTTCTTTTATGCAGGTGTAGGTCAAATACACACAGGGAAGCAGCTCTCTAATTTATGATTATTCAGCTTTTTGAACTTTAATATTATAAGTAAAGTAAAGCACAGTAAAGAAAGTAGACCCTCGGGGTAACTGTTCAAATTAGTGTGGTTCTCTTCAGAAAGCTCATTAGCTGTGCAGTAATTGGAATGAGAAGCTAGACAGAGACCTGGGAAGAAAAACAACAATAACTGCTACATGACTTCAGTGTCCTGAAGAAAGTGTGTGACTCTGTAACCGCTGGAGCTTTGTGTGTGTTGAGTTATTTAGGGTCTATGATCTCTTTGGATACAAACTCCATTTAATTCTGACAAAGTCAAATAAAATCAAAACAAATGTCATCATCCAGGGTAGTTCTGTGTACACCAACTTCTCTCTCCAACATGAAAATGAAAAGGGAGATATTACAGTGTGGTACTGACGAGCATAGGCGCCTAACTTTGATCAGAGGTCCTAAATGGGGTCTTGATGGGGTCCGAAATGGACACTTTAATGACACATTTTGAATATGTTTCTTATATATCTATGACAATCCTTTTAGAATTCAAGCATTAAATGGATAGTTCACCCAATGGAGATTTGAATGAATGGATATTTTTTTTAATCAATAATTTAATGGCAGTGGTTCCGGTAGGAGACACAAAGGAGACTCTCTGTGTCTCCTACCGGAACCGCTGCTGGTCATCACATTATTGGCTTAGGAATGCGACAAAAAAAATCCATGACTTCAAGTCTCCATGGGGTGACTAATCGATAGGAAAAAAGTCATATTGGGAATGTACTATCCCTTTAATATGGATTTGTACCTCCAAAACTGGCCTTATGACCGTCTCTGTGAAAGCAGGTGCGGCACGTGACGGGACACGGCAATCAAATTCTCTTCAGTGGCGAATGTAACAACATATGAAAGTCTTCAGACGCACACTCACTTATTTACTTATGATTTATTTATTTAGGGGGGGGGGGGTTCTGCGTGTTGATTCCAGGGATGTGGCACATTAGCATATTCATGTGGGGTTGTTCCTGCACATGTGTCATAAAGGCATAATTAATAGATCCGACAGAGCCCAGTTTAAGGCGCAATAAAACTCCATATGTTTTTGGGTGGGTGTTTGGATCTGTGAACTGCAACTTTAAGGACAACTTTGGTTTTTTTTACAACAAGGGCTATTATATTAGTTTGTAATGATAATAATTAAAAGATGAGTGTTAAAAACTTTTTTTATTGCTTTCTGTCGTTATAGAAATGTTTAACAGGGCATTTGGGTAATTAGTAATGATATTTTTTTACACAATAAGCCGGCTATTTTTGGCTCTGCGAGGCCGAAGGCACGGAGGTCAGGGAAGAACCTCTGGCCCGAATTCTTCACACTGGTCTGTTATAGCGCCACCAGCAGGCCGATTTTTGCTAAACATTTTTTTTTAGATATTACACCAAAAAATGTCGTCCAAACATCACTCAAATCGGTACACAGTATCTCTATAGTTGGCAGTGGCTCAGGGGTAAAATGGCCGGGTAGAGTGAACTGGAAACCGCAAGGTTCCCAGTTCGATCCCGGGGCGCTCCCCCAGAGTTAGTGTCGAAGTGTCCTTGAGCAAGACGTTGAACCCCTAGTTGCTCCCGATGAGCAGGTTGGTGCCTTGCATGGTTTTCTCCGCCATCGGTGTGTGAATGGGTGAATGTAATGCACAATCTATGTAAAGTGCTTTGGATAAAAGTGCTATATAAATGCGCCATTTATCATTTATAGTCATGTGATCCAAACAGATTTGTCGGATTTTTCATATTCCATCCTTAGTGGCTAAGATTTGCTTCCAAGGTTTGCAGGAGTGGCCTGTATTGTACAAAATGCCTCAAATCATGAACGCAGTGTCCGTTTGCCGTGACATTTTGGCACGCACATCCTCACTAGGCCAAGGAAGAAATGCCACAGAATCCAGGGAAATAAAGGTGTTGATTGTATGACCTACAGTTCAAGAGTTATAGGCCAAAACGTGAATATGCCTGTTATAGCGCCAACATGAGGCTTATTCAAAAAATGTAGGTTGGCATTTCTTCGGCTCCTCAAGGTCCTTGACATTAAAAGGTTTACAGCTTGATAATGTGTTGCTGAAGAGGTTAATATAGCATCAATCCAACGTGAAGATGAAATGCAATTAGTGATCTCTTCATCAATCCAACGTGAAGATGAAATGCAATTAGTGATCTCTTCTGTTATAGTGATAACGTCATAGTAATATCAATCTTGCTTAAATACTGAAAGACGGCTGCCTGCGCAAATTGGCAATGGTTTGTGAGGTCAGACCAGAGCTCTCGGTCAGCCTACAGTATATAAGTTAAGAAGATGTCTTTAGTTTTTAACTTCTTAGTTTGCTACCAGAGGACATAATGTCCCCAAGACGCTTCCTGACGGAGACAGAGACAGAGAGAGACAGAGAGTGTGAGTCAAGAGACGAAGAGACGCGGAGAGAGAGAGCGAGAGAGTATTATATAAAGTCATATCATCCACCCAAAGTATTTCTACAACCCCCATCACAGTCCATGTATAACAACAGCTTTGATGATAAACTACCCCTCCTGGAGGGAGTGCGACCCCAATATTTACTGACTAACGTCTCCTGTTCTGAGTGTACACATGCCCTGACATCTCTTATTGAACACATGAAGAGGAGCCACAACAACCTCTACTGTCAATGCTGACGAATGGACAAATATCCTCAGCAGGCTGTCAGCCAATCACCAGCCCAGTAACCAGCCAGAAACAGTGTAAACAGTGTGACAAGAGTAAACAGTATGACAAGAGTTTCAGCAAGTTATGTGAACTGAAGAAACACCAGCGTATCCACACTGGAGAAAAGCCTCTCCACTGTAATCTATGTAGAAAGAGTTTCAGTGTCTTATGTAGTCTGAAGAAACACCAGCGTGTCCACACTGGAGAAAAGCCTTTCCACTGTAATCAGTGTGACAAGAGTTTCACTGAGTCAAGTAACCTTAAGAGACACCAGCGTATTCACACTGGGGAAAAACGTTTCCACTGTAAACATTGTGACAAGATAGTTTCACTCAGTTAGAACACTTGATTACACACCAGCGTATCCACACTGGAGAAAAACCTTACTACTGTATGCAGTGTAAGAAGAGTTTCAGTCGGTCTGATCATCTGATTACACACCAGCGTATCCACACTGGAGGAAAGCCATACTTCTGTACACAGTGTAACAAGAGTTTCTGTCGGTCCGATCAGCTGAAGACACACCAGCGTTTCCACACTGAAGAAAACCCTTCCCACTTTAAAACAGTGTGAAAAGAGTTTCAGTTCCAAGCGAGAATGGCCGTGTCAATCGGGAGGCATATGATAATCCGACATCCCATTTCTCCGACTATGTGGCATCCGCGTGCGGTTAGGGTTAGGGTTCGGGTTTGGTATAGGGTTAGTATTGGAAACGTCGGAGGCATGCGCTGTCGGAGGAATGCGCTGTCGGACTAACGTATTGCACCCGTGTCAATCGCTCCCCGTCTGAAAAACAAAATGAAGTTAAATGCAGAACACTGGAATGCTGTTATCCCATATTTATTATAGATCAGAGCTATATTGACCACAGAGTGGGGACATTCATAACATTATCCTAACTAAAATCCACTGTCCTACACCGGGAATGACGTTTTATTCAGGCGGTATCTCAGATTCAACTCTAATGTCACAACATTGTATTATTTATGCCTGACAGAGGGCATAGACCTGTGACGTGTTCAGAGGGTGTTATGCCCTAGTCTAGGGGTGCAGACAGACATCTGGCACAGGCACACCCTTCCAAACTAAAGTAAAACACAACAAAAACATCACACCCAGTGTGAAGTGAGTGGTGCCTTTGATGAGTTAATTTCATTAAGCTATATGAACTAGAGGAACAATGTTAAATCCCTGTCCATTAATTTCAAGGTTGCTCATCAGGAAGCAACACAGAGGGGGGGCGGGTCTTAAGCAATTACAACCTGTCCCTATTGGCCGTTTAAGTGCACCTAGCATGTTTCGGAAGTTTAGCATGTTGGGAACTGGAGTTATGGCTGTTTAATGCCCAGCCAATAGGAACGCAGAGGGGGCGGGGCTTAAGCAATTACAGCCTGTCCCTTTTGGCTGTCTAAGTGCACCTAGCTAGTTCCGTAGGTTTAGCTTGCTGGGAACTGGAGTTATGGCTGTTTAAATCCCAGCCAATAGGAATTGTAGATCGGCTATTTTCACTTCCTGTTTGGCGTTGACTATAAATTAAAAATGGGCAACTTCCTGTTTGGTTTAGGTCATTGCTTCAAGAGGGGCAACTTCCTGTTTGGTTTAGGTCATTGCTTCAAGAGACATTTTTAAGTCGGGACATGATACAGGTGTGTCCAGTTTGCCTGCATGTAGGTGAAACCGTATTGTGGGGCTGCAAGCACAAAATGTTGTAGGGGGCACTATTGAGCCATTAGGCCACACCCCTTTTTGTAACGATTAAAATACGTACTTTTTGCCACTTGTGGTGTGTGTGCAAAGTGTGTGCAGTAACCTTTTGAGTACGTTTAGGCCCTCATTTTACCGATTCATTATCGGGAAGCAGAATAATAATCATTGCAGTTTCAATAGGGCTTCGCACTACTGTGCAGTGCTCGTGCCCTAATTAATGTGATTGGTCAGCATGGTTCTCTCCATCTGCTGGATGTAATATATTTCCATTGATTGCGAGTTTGTTTATTTAACAGCCAACTGGGCTGGTGCTCCACTGGTTCCAGTAATAAGACGCCAACGGTGCTCTCAGACGACCACGGGCCTGGATGGACTTCTTCTGGATACTATGAAGAAAGACAGACCACAAGAGACACTTTTGTACGAGAGTGTCTATTTAACTCATTCACTGGCAGACTTATTTCAAGCTTGTGGTCCCTCTGCCAGGATTTTGCGATTATCTTACCTTTTCAAGTAGTCACAGAATATTTATCTTCAGTATGATTGATCCCCTGATGGTTGCTAATCACTGAGGGTTGTCAGGTGTGGTTTCACAAATGTCAACGAGGTCCTTGTTGACATTTGTTGTTTGATGTTTGAAAATAGCATCTTTCACTCAAAAATACATGGTAAAACACAGGAAAAAAGATTTTCTCAGTTTATTTTTTAACATTGAAGCGGATGGAGCAGTAACTTTTTGGATAGCGTTATCTCCTAGTTCCTTTGAGAAAAACGGGGGTGGGAAAATCTAAACATTTTTTTTAAGAGACGTCAAAATACGTCATTGGCAGTGTGGGCTTACTGAAAACAGCCGTCAAAAGACGTCATTGGCAGGGAATGAGTTGTTAAAGAGGTTACAGTTTCATTTAGCTGTAGGCTACCCTCCTTCCAATGAGAATCCCTTTATCCTATATTAAAATAGTCTAGAGGAGGGAGGGTGGACGGGCCGAGGTCCACGTGAACGCCACAAATGTAACATCCAGACACATCCAGTTTGTCGCTCCAATCCGTGACAAACTTGGCACAAACACTGTTTAGGGGCCAAGTTAGGGGCCCCCAGGGGCCACAGGTGTAGTTGCTCATATCCACACCAGTGTTGTTTTTGGCAGGCATTTTAGATTTAGCCTTGGATTTAGTCTTAGACTTTTGGACGAAATGCTTATTAGTTTTAATCACATTTTAGTAATTTATATCCTTGATAGTTTTAGTTTTAGTCGTCAAAAACTCAAAAGGTTTTAGTCCCGTTTTAGTCATTGGTTTTAGTCAAACAAATAAAATAAAATAATGTCTTTAAACTCATTTAATTAGGTCAATACAGGTATTGGATTTAAGAAATGACTGTATGAACGGTATCATAAAATATACGTATTCCATTTTGAAGATTCACATTAGGGGATACAACTTGTGTTACATATACTGCATGTTCAGAAAATAGAATAGCCTAGATCAGGTTCTCAATCGTTTTTTTTTTACCAGTACCACCTCAGAAAATATTTGTCTCCAAGTACCACCATTATGACTGATGTTAAATTAGAGCCTTGCTTCAGATTATTTTCCCAGTTTTTCCAGTTTTGTTTTCAATCCCACTGTATATAAAGCACTTTGTGAGGTCACTCTGTGAGAGGTGCTACATAAATAAAATGTACTTACTTACTTGCATCATAGATGACAACATGGAGGAGGAGCACAGTGCCCCCTGGTGGAGACTTCATAGAGTGACAACAACCACCTTCATCTCAACACAGCCACTGTAGATTGACTACGGAGACAGAGAGGGGGCGGGGGGGGGGGGGTTTGTCGTAGGATCGAGCTCATGCCTCCCATGCCTTCGTCTCTGTGCCATATATCCTGTATGAGCTGCTGGCTGCTGCCCTGCACTGTCGGGTTGTCTGTGCCCTTAGTTATATAAGCCAGCACTGTGTGCCCGGGCATTTAGAACATATACGGCTGTTACTCCACCACACTTGACAGTGTCAGTGGGAATTAATGAAGTGAACTGCAAGGTACGTTGGTGATTTTTTTCTGTAGGTGTCCCTTATCTCTCCTCATAGAAGGTGGCAACCCTACGTCTGTAATATAACTGAACACCCCAATCCACTCCCCCTGAACACCACTTTTCCTTGCTCTCCAGGTGAGCACTCCCTGTCAATGAAATGTGTCTGAAAAGACGAGACACACACAAGCACTTGCTCGCGCACACATACACCTATACTGTTTACGTTGGCTCAGATTCATACCCGCGGGAACTAGGGGTCCCGCCCCCCCTCCCCCAGGAGGTTGAGGACGTTAGAATGAACGAATGATGGAAACAATGAAATGAAAAAATAAAAACCCCTGTCACGTTATTCACGCACGCACGCACGCACGCACTACACACTTAAATTACAATTAAATTGGCCAAATTGTCTAATAAGAAAGAGGCAAACATTGTGAAACATAGACAAGCTCACAGTGCAAGGCGTTACTTGTGAGCTCGTAGTTCGAACCGAGTCAAACTAAATGTAATGCCTACAATTCCAAATGGTTTTCAGGGTGGGGGGTCCCAAGTTCAAATAATACCATATGATTATTTTGGGGGGTCGTGGCCTGAAATGTTTGGGAACCCTTGGCCTAACGCAACAAACTGGGGGGATCCTAGAAATGAAACAGTTTGAGAAACACTGTTCTAGTGGCTTTAATTCCACGATATAAACACACATTTTAGTGGTACAATCACTGTAATTGAACACAATCTCCAGAATGCTCCTCCAGCAAGTGAAATGAATTAGAAAGACTAAAACATCTGTGTCTTCATACTGCAGGCTGCAAAACCAAAGGCAATTTAGTTTCCCTTCAGTTTGTTGGCACAACAAAACACACTGTGAGAGTGAGTCATTTGTTGGAGTAATTTGGTGGAAACAAAGCCACTGTGTCTAGTGAGGTCAAAGCAAAAACAAGGTGGGTTTACGTGGATGACTTGATCCAGACACTGAGTGAAGGCAGTTTGAGAGCACCATGGAGGATGAATTTCTCCATGCAGGAGAAAGTGCTGTGAAGTGTTTAGTGTTAATGGATGGAAGTGAATCACGGATGAAATGACACATGACACACACTCACTGCTAAGCCTTTATCAACTGGCTTATTAGGAAACCTGCATGTGTCTTTCTGTGTGTGTGTGTGTGTGTGTGTGTGTGTGTGTGTGTGTGTGTGTGTGTGTGTGTGTGTGTGTGTGTGTGTGTGTGTGTGTGTGTGTGTGTGTGTGTGTGTGTGTGTGTGTGTGTGTGTGTGTGTGCGTTAATTTGTGTTACCATGTAGAATTCATTCATAGGAGTGTGGGAGGCTCATATGCCACCTTACCTTGAATAATTACTTGTGGGTGCAGAGGTGTGTGTGGCAGCCATGAGCTCTCTCCTTCTCTCACACGCACACACGCGCACACACTCTCTTTCTCTCACACGCACGCACACACGCACGCACGCACACACACACACACACACACACACACACACACACACACACACACACACACACACACACACACACACACACACACACACACACACACACACACACACTGTGTGCAAAGTATCTCATTAGGCCAGTTGGGTGTAGCAGGTGCAGCAGCTGCATCATAAGATGGAGAGAGAAGAGGGAGAGAGACACAGCGATAGATAGATAGATAGATAGATAGATAGATAGATAGATAGATAACATTGTGCTGCTGTGATGTGGACCTTAGATGACAACACCAAGAATACCCAGCAAAGCCTTACCTCCCTAAATAATGATGCAGTGAAGAGAGAGAGAGAGAGAGAGAGAGAGAGAGAGAGAGAGAGAGAGAGAGAGAGAGAGAGAGAGAGAGAGAGAGAGAGAGAGAGAGAGAGAGAGAGAGAGAGAGAGAGAGAGAGAGAGAGAGAGAGAGAGAGAGAAATATGTCAGCCAGGGATAGAAAGAGAAGAAAGGATGAATTGACAAAGAGCGAACAGACAGAGTCTGGAAAAGTGAAGTGAAAGCAATCTAAATCCCTGTTCAGGGTTCAATTCTTGTTCCTATTCTCTTCTACCTGTATTCTGTCCTGTGGTGTTTTAATTAGTCATTTTAAGTGTGTTTCGTACCACCGTTATGTGGATTACACTCAGTTACTGACCCTAGTAAGCTCTCCACCTTGCAACAATGTTGAACAATTATAAAGGACTGGATGTGACAAAATGTTCTTCCAACTAAACCTGACACAACTGAAGTCCTCATTATAGGTCCTGAGAGCAACAGAACAGCAGTGTATTGGCTCTCTAGCAGCTGATATGACTGTTTCTCTGTTTACATGAACACACATGAACGCGCCTGCCGCCTGCACTCACACACATGCCTTGCGTGTGCACACATATGACAGCCTGACGGTGCTTCAGACCATATGCTATACTATGGTATTATTGAAACATGATTGTCTTATTTTGTCATCAAATTAGCTAGTCAATATGCTAATACCTATATTCAACAAGAGCAGAATAACAGTAAGAATAGTAAACGTATACAGTAGTAGGCCATTGTCAAAAGCAATGTTCAATTTGTGTGATGTTATTTAAGTAACATTAAAAGTTGACAAATTCAACTCACTCAACTATAAGAGACTAGTAGGTTTTATGTTTGTGATAGACATAATACCACAACAGACCACATCTACTAGCACTAAATGGAATAAGCTTTGACAGTAATAAGTAGCCTAATGCCAAGGTTATTTCTTACAGCTAAACATTCAGCCATATAGAATAGCCTACCAATTCCTAGGAACATACAAATAACTCAATATTATATCAGTTATGGCTGTGGACTGCTTGTTGTGGCATCTAGGTCCGTGATTCTCAACCTTAATTTTAAGGACCCACAGCTGCAGTGCATAAAGTATTGATTAGACCAAAGACCTGAGAGCAAATGATTAACTGTTAATCATAGCTGGTCTAAAGCATTCCTGAGAACACATTTGTTGAGAAGAATCATTCGTTGAGAAATCTCTAATTCGGCCACGGTTGTTGCTGAGAAGCGTTCGCTCCTGCGGGATAAAATGAATGATTCTATTCTATAGTGTCATTTAATAAGCCTGAAGCCCAGACTTGTCCAGGAGAACGGACGGTCCGAGGATTTATGGCCTAGGCTACACTTATATGGATCTTTTTCTAAACGGATATTTTAGTCCTCCGTTTTTAAAAAGAATCCCTGGCCATTGGAGCTGCAAGTATCAATATCAGATTTTATATTTACATTTATTTTATATATGAGGGGCCAAAAACATTTTGAATTACATGTTAAGGTCCAGTACTGCAATAGCTGCATTATTTTAATAGCATACGTGAACAAAAATAAACAAAAACAACATTATTACGGTGCAGCTGCAGCGCAAACAGATGAGTTTTACTTCATCAATTCATTCCATGGGCAGCCGGAACGGTCGTCCCAAAACACACCGCCCCACGCACCTTTTGAGCGGGCCACCTGCGGCCGCTCCATGGTCGCTGGATTTTGGCCCGGGGCGATTGTGTTTTAGGACGACATACCCCACATTCAACCCGTGTGCGCTACTCGGCGCAGAAATAGGGTTTTCGTCACAGTGAATGAGTTACAGCATGTTTCAAAGCTTTTTCATAATAATACAAGAAAAACGTGACATTCGGCATAATGAGTAGCCTATACTTTCTACTCTAAGAATATTTTGATGCCAATACTTTTGTACTTTTGCCATAAATGAGCGTTCCTTGTTTCATAGACTGTGTTATTCTCTCTCTCTCTCTCTCTCGCTCTCGCTCTCGCTCTCGCTCTCGCTCTCTCTCTCTCTCTCTCTCTCCATTTATTATTATAATGACCACGAGCGGTCCAGTGTTTATGTATTATTATTTATTATTTATTATTATAATGACCTTGTGCGAATGCGCGATGACGTCATCGTTTCTCAAAATCTCAGTTTTTGCATCGTGCCTCCACCGCTCCGCCCCGGGTTGTGGAGCCGGGCGTAGGCGGGAACCACTTTGCGCATGTCAAAAGTTATATTCCGAATGACTGCTTTGGGTCATGTAAAGGAGGAATACTTTTATTCTGGTCCCATGTAAACAGGTGAGTGGAACAGATTATGAATCTCTATTCGGAATGAGTTCATTCTGAATGAATACATGATGTCCATGTAACTGCAGCCACTGACTAAATAAAAGTATTCCCCGTTTACATGACCCCTAAAACTGTCTATGTAACCGCAGCCAGTGTTGGGCGACTTTCTTGCGACTGCAGCAGCATATTTGACTGACTGGGGGCTTTGAATATCAGTCATTTTTAGCGGTGCCAGCCGCTCTACATTTGATCGTGTCTGTGTGTCCGTCCGTCCGTATGTTTGGCACTTCAAGAAATGCACACAAACACACACACACACAAGCCAGCACTGCATGCGTGCACGCACACGCACACACACGCACGCACACGCACACGCACACGCACACGCACACACATACACACAGAACATGCGGTCCTGCGAGGCGCACCGTTGCAACACATGCGCCACTTAAAGACATGCACGTACAAGCCAGCACTGCACACGTGCATGGGCGCACACACACACACACACACACACACACACACACGCGCGCGCGCGCAGGACTGTACACGTGCACACACACACACACACACACACACACACACACACACACACACACACACACACACACACACACACATACATACACGTAAATTGCAGACCTGCGAGGCGCACCGTTGCAACACATGCACCACTTAAAGACATGCCCACACACAAGCCAGCACTGCACACCTGCATGCGGGCACACACACACACACACACACACACACACACACACACACACACACACACACACACACACACACACGTAACATGCAGACCTGCGAGGCGCACCGCAGCTCCGATCCGCACCAAAATTGCCAGGGGTCTGCCATCACAATAGTCACACCAGGAACCACGTGTGGCACCCAGGGGGCCCGCCAGCACTGCAAATATATTATAAGATATATTATAATATAATAAATATTGTATTAATGATGTTATATTATATATGTTTACATATAATAATATATTATTATAATGTTATATGTTGTATTATTGCATATAATATGATATACATCAATGATATCATATTTATATAATATAAATATAAATAATATTATGAGATATAAATATAGAAATATTTATATACATTTATATATGTTTTTTAAATATAGAAATATAGAAATGAGCCATAAATGAGCCAGTCTTTTGAACGGCTCTGTGAAAGGAACCGATTGCCAAGATCCGGCTCCCTTAAACGAGCCATACATCCCATCTCTATTGCGCTGGTGATGTACGTGGAATGTGAATACTGATTAAGTGTGACATATCTAGACATGTGAACTACTTTGAAACGTCCATATGCTGTGATTAGCATATACCACTTCAATAGCACAGGAAGGCTTCACCTTGAAGCACCATTATTACCTGAAAATCCGTTTGACCAGTTATTATAGTTTACTATGTACAGTATAGGCGATATATTTTGGCAGTGGTCAGTGGTGAGCTGTGGATTTTTGAACTAAGGGTACTGTATTTTATGACGTCACGTGCGCAGGCATGTGCACATAGCCACTTAATAATACTGTATTCAACATGTGATTATTAATGTATTTATATTTCTTATTATTTTGTTCACATTGTTAATTTGTTGTTTTTATTTTTGTTTCAATTAATCAATTATTTTATTTTCCTTTTAGTTTTATATAAAAGCCCTTTACATAGACTCACCCACACATAAGCAGTTAAAATAATCAGACAACTTGTCTTTGTCTTGTCTCAGAGAACTGGGTCCTCTGCTAAGCAATCCCCTTCACACTCTGCAGTGCAGAGACTGTTGTCTCTCATTGTGAGAGGATTCAGAGGAATGTAACACATACACATTCAATTCAAGTCCATGGCTTTTCTCCAGTAGCCTAATGTTATGCAAAGCAGCCAGGTAGACGCTATTGAGAATGTCTCGCCACTGACGGCGCGAACCTTCAGAGGCTATTGTTTAAACTTTAAGGTGTTAACGACCGCCGCTGACGGTGAGTGCATGTGGAGCACGCGCGAGCCCCCAGCCCCCACAGTCTCAGAACTAAGGGTACGCCGTACCCGCCCGTACCCCCTAGAGCTCAACCCTGGCAGTGGTGGAAAAATTATTCAAAGTCGTTACTTAAGTTAACTCACTGAGTGCCATTAACGTGTTTCAGGTGTTTTTACCGCTATGGCGCTGGGTGCCATTAACGTGTTTGACGTGTTTTTAAAAAAATAGTGGATTTTTTTTATTTTATTTTTTTTGAAAAACATGTTCAGAACCCAAGATATCATCATCTGAAGATATGCAGCTCCATCCACTCCTTGTTTAACTTAGAACTGAAAAAGGCTGTATCTCGCTTCCTAAGCACTTTTTGTTTTCTGTGAAAAAAACTCTGGCACTTTTCAGAATCAATTCTGAAATAATTCTGGCAATCCTGGCACTCAGGGAGTTAAGTACCAATATTGCAATATAGAAATACTCTGTTACAACTTTAAATCCATACAACTTAGCAATACACATTTTTGGAACAAAATGCCTCAAATCATGAATGAATTGTCCGTTTGCCGTGAAAGGCCCAAGAACAAATGCCACCCTTACTCACATTGGCCTATTATAGCACCACCAGGAGGCCACAATAACCTACCTGACCTGGCGGAGACCAGTGCTCCAAGGAGCACTTTTTATAGTTATTATTAATATTATTACTAGTGGTGGTGGTGGTAGTAGAAAATAGCAGATCTACAAGCTATCAACAAATAACTCATGCCAAATATCAACAACTTTTTAGAAACAGGGGCAAAGCCCAACCAACAGTCTTTACAAGTACCTTCACAGAAAAACAAGGGCAATGTCGCTTATAATTGGACATTATAATAAATAATAATAATAATGCGCAGAGGCTTTCTTAAAGCTGTACAGTGCAAATTTCAAAAAACGATTTTTAGCAGCCTCTGCTGGTCATTACCGTCACTGCAAGCCGTTTGTTTATTACTGCGTTACCCAGAATTCCATTCGTTTTCACCGGAAGACGGAAGCGTTTCAAAAATCGTTCTTTTAATTGTTTTATACGATCTGTGGATCATTTCTCTTAGCCAGTGGAGCTTTAGTTACCGTGAGCTGTGTTTTCTTTTACTGTTTTTTTTCGTTCTTCAAATCATACAATCTGTTAAAATCAGCGTGAGTTTCCTTTTTGTTATTAGCGCGGTAGTTCCTGTCCAAACAGGAAACCGGTGCAGTAGTTCCTGGCCAAACAGGAAACCGGTGCATTTCCGCTTCCATTTTCCGACCAGATGACGTCATTTTCGCGGGACAGTCAACCCCGACCATGTTCAATAGAAAATATATAAATAAAAGGCTTTCGGGGCTGAAATTCATGGAGTGGGTGTTGTGAAACATTTGCCACTCACAAAAGATATACAATTTAACTTTAGTTTTATTGAAAAAGTTACCTAGCATTACTTTAAATAACATTAACCATTATCACTCAGCCTGCTACAGTGACACAGCGGACACTCGGACAGGGTTTTTATAAATAAAAGCTAAGTGGTGCTTCTCTAACTCTTGCATGTTTAACCTGTGGGGCTATCTGTAGTAGTGGGTGCTTCATAGTTAGTCAGAAGTCCAGAACCAGAACGCTCGCCCCAAAACAGTCGCCCCGGGGCAAATCCGGCAGTACTCACATGGTATTTCTAAACGTAACCCCAGTAAATTATGCCTAAACTAAACCTAACCATATTCTTAAACGTTACCTCACGGTGCCAAAACCTAACCTTATTTCTAAACTTAACCTCAGTAAAACTATATTTCTAACCTTATCCTCATTCCTCAGTAAAACAAATACAAGACTAGAATTTTCACAATTCAAGGAAAATTGCAAAGTGTGGTTGCGCCGACGTGGGTCGAGGTCGCCGGGAATACGCTGGGAGGAATACCGCCAATTACGTTGTCATGTAACTCCTGAAATCACTTGCGTTTCTTTTTGAGAGGATTGATCCCCCCCAAAATAATGTTTTTTCATCATACGGTTACATTTTGCGCATTTGTGGCGCCCCCCATGGATCAAAGTGGAAATGCTTTTGGGGATTTGTTGAGTAAACCACCCTTGACATGTGATTGAAATTTGGGATTGATTGGTCTTTTTTGTAAAACAGGCCCCTTCCGCTAACTTTGGAAGCCATTTACGGACAAACGGTAATGACTATCAAAATTCCGCTTGGGTCCAGAGATCATGTGTACCGAGTTTTGTGAAATTTGGACAAAATATGTGGGAGGAGGAGCTAAAAGTGTGTTTTGAAGAAAATTCAAAAAGGCGGAAAATCTATCCTAACGCAAATGGGCGTGGCCTATATGGGAAGTTGCATCATGACCCAAGGAATCTAGGGAAAAAGATGTTTATTCTACGACCTACGGTTCAAGAGTTATAGGCCAAAACGTAAAGTGGGCTGTTATAGCGCCACCATGAGGCCGACGGGTGTAATTTTTTATTTATTTATAATTTCGCACTAAATTATGAACCTCCCCTCCAAGTCTTGTAACTCTAGCCCTTACGGTTTCTGAGAAAAATGTAATTATTTGTTTTATAATTTCGCACTAAATTATGAACCTCCCCTCCAAGTCTTGTAACTCTAGCCCTTATGGTTTCTGAGAAAAAAAAATACTTGTGTTTTGTAATGTGAGTTTTTTTCATTTTCCCATTAAAGTGGATGGGGAAATTGAATGCACTAATAAATTAATATCAATTAAACTATGTTACAAATCTCTTAGCAAAATGATAGCACACGATTCCCGGTGAAGCCGGTCATTTTGACATATGGCACGTAATTGGGAAAAAAAAGACTGTGGGAGAAGTAACGGGACAAAATAAAGTTTATCTAGAAAGAATAAAGTGGGACTATTACTATAGTCTGGTTGCCCTGTTAGGGCAACTCTAGGAGTGGAACATAAAATGAATGCTGCTCTTTTCTGATGTTTATTATAGGCGAATTTAGCGCCCAATTTCACGTCAGGGTCCATTTGGTTCCATATGTGTCCTCTTGAGGTTACAAAAACGAAAGAAAGATTAATCTGCAACACAGTTTTATACAATAGCCTATGTACTGGGGGTCCCTGCTTGATCTCTCTCTCAGCTAAGGGGGTCCTTAAACGCAAGCAGTACACCCAGAAACATTATTGTGTGTGTGTGTGTGTGTGTGTGTGTGTGCGTGTGCGTGTGCGTGTGCGTGTGCGTGTGCGTGTGCGTGTGCGTGTGTGTGTGTGTGTGTGTGTGTTTAATAAAGCACAGAGGCTTTCTTAAATAACAACATTATCTCAGTCATTGCGAGGGAGACGCTGCCAGAACAGCGTCTCCCTGTTAGGGCAACCACACTAAATACAAGAACCGCTTGTCTGCAAAAAAAACGGGGGTGACATGTTTATGGGCGAGTCTTCCACGACAATGCGGCCAGAAGACTGAACATAATGGCGCTGGAGGTCCAACCTGGGTCCTACGACAAACTTACTGGCCTTCTCCTTGTGCTGTGTGTTGTATTTTGTTCATTACTGTTGAATTCAGTGTTGATGAACAGGGGGGATGTTTATGAAAATACGGAACAATTTGCATGTCTCTCTGCCTTTCTGCTGGGGTGCGAGGAGCACAACTGCCTGTCTCTGTCTCTGGTTGAAATGGGGCTGTGACGTTAAATTGTGGGCGTTCACTCCATCTAAGTTTTATAGGGGGGTGGGGCTAAAGCAATACCTTGAAGTCGGCTTCTTAGAACAGAGATTCTCTCTGTTCCAAAAACGTAGATTACTGACATTTGGACCAATTCAGGCGCCTATCCTACAGATGTGCCACTTCAAAACTTCACACGTTACTGTTCTTTCCCTGAAAGTGCCCTGAAAATGCATTTTTTTCCTCCCTGTTCTGCCCTTAAAAATCCACTGTTTTGCCCCTGAAAAGAAGTTGTCACTACACACCCCCATTTTTCCCTTCAACAGACATCCATATACATGAGAACAAAAGAATGTGTGTTGAAGAAGGTGTCAGACTCATTATGAGGCGAAAGGTGATTTGAAGAGGTCCTTGACCAGTTGCTCAAATGAATTAGCATCATAAAAGCAGTGATCATCAAAATAATTCAGCATTTTAAATGCCCTTCTTTGTCCCTCTTATTGCCCTGGGAATCCCCTGAAAATTTACTGTCTTGGCGATGGCAGGACATTTGAAGTTTTGAAATGGCACATCTGTATGTCTGACAGCGCTGCTCCGCCGTTTTCTGCAACAGCAGAATTGTCCCGCCCCTCCCGACGGGCGACGGCCAATCCAGGCGTGCATTACAGAAACACATGATTGAGCTGAAAGGCAGGAGTCTTCTCTGCAAAATGGAAAGCTGATCAAAGCTAATCTTTTCATTCTGATGGCTTCTGTTTGCAGAAATGTGCTGTTATTTACAGTGACAGGCTGTGGGCTGTGTCATACTAATGAGCTTTCCTGAAGTACATTTCAATTTATGTCTCATTTATCATCCAAATAAATGCAGTGTGTTGCTGTCAGCTGACCTACAAGCTGAATCCCCTCACCTAAAGCCTGTTTGTAAAACCGCTTTCATAGAGTTTATGTCCTGCTGTGTTCCATCCATTTAACAGCAGCAACACTGAATCTCTATCCATTGATGTGTTTATTCATAGACAGAAAGAGGCAGTTAGCGAATTGATTTGTTGTTGATTTGTTTTGTAAAGCGACTTTGGGTACTATGAAAAGTGCTTCATAAGTTTGATTATTATTAAGGGGCCAAGCACTTCAGTGCGGGTCCCTTCTTATTTCTCTACTGTTTGTTTTTTTGAGGGGCCAAGGCCATAGGACTCTCTTTGCATCTCTTCACTTTATTATTATTCTTCCGCTGTTGTTTCTGTCCTGGCCTTTACGAAACTCTGCAATATAAAAAGGCTATGCCAAACGGCTAAGACACGAAACTCACAACTATTGGCCAAAGGGTGGCGCTATAGCGCTCAATTGAAAAATGCAAACTTAAGGTATAACTCATGCCCTGTTTGAGCTATCGCCATGAAACTTCAACACGCATATGCGTCTCCTCATGATTTCTTTTGAAACAAAAAAAAAGCATGGGTTCCCAAGGCTACCTCATGACTAACAACTTTCCCGTTCTGACTTTTGACCTTTGACCTTTAGATCTCCCACCATTTTGAATTATATGAAGAACAGTTAAAATCTATATCCTCCTGAGATGTGTTAGCAATCTGCGCGAAGCTTTTTACACGTGAACTTTAATTTCTATGTTTTATGGAATGTGTTTGCATGATTTGCTCTTTGATTACCCCCTTTCTGTTGCAGACAAGGAGAGCAGAGGTAAAGGTGGCAGTGTCAATGGTTGAACACAATGTGCCATTTGCAGTAGCAGATCACTTCGGCTCATTGCTAAAAGAATGCTTCAAAGATTCCCCTACTGCACAGAACTACAAGTGTGCCCGCACAAAAACATTGTGCATAATAAATAAAGCAGTGGCCCGACATTTTAGAAAGGAACTGGTCATGAAGATGAAGACCAATCCTTTCACATTGAGAGAGAGAGAGAGAGAGAGAGAGAGAGAGAGAGAGAGAGAGAGAGAGAGAGAGAGAGAGAGAGAGAGAGAGAGAGAGAGAGAGAGAGAGAGAGAGAGAGAGAGAGAGAGAGAGAGAGAGAGAGAGATGATGTGAGGGCAGAGAGAGAGAGAGATGATGTGAGGGCAGAGAGTGAATAAATTAAGTGTCAGGAATTAATTTAGTGGATTGAGTCTAAACCCTCCTGGGCTCTCATTGTTTTATTTTCTTAATATATTTATTTTCTGGAATTATTCGGCATGCTTATAAAACTTGTCTTTGTGCAGGTGTAGGTCAGATACACACAGGGAAGCAGCTCTCTGACTTGTGATTATTCAGATTGTTGAACTTAAACAAAAGAGTCTATAAAAAGAAAATAAACCCTGAGGTCACTTTGAAAAATGTAGTGTGGTTCTCTTCAGAAAGCTCATTAGCTGTGCAGAGAAACTAGACAGAGACCTGGGAGGAACAATAACAATAACTGCTACATGACTTCAGTGTCCTGAAGAAAGTGTGTGACTTTGTGCGTTGTGTTATTTAGGAGCCATGATCTCTTTTGGAGACAAACTCCATATATCTTTGACAGAATAAAGTAAAATAAAAGCAAATGTCATCATCCAGGATAGTTCTGTGTGCACCAACTCCTCTCTCCGAAATGGAAATGAAAAGGGGAATATTATAATGTGGTACTGGCAAACATAGGCGCCTAACTTTGATCAGAGGTAGGGGAAAACCTTGAGGGAGTCCTAAATGGACACTTACTGTATAGGTCTTTAACTCTTTAACTGTGATTTGAGCTTGTTGTTCTGGTGCTCCAAAGAGCACCTGGATTCCTGAGGTTTTGTGCCTCTACAGAGGGACAAAACCCTCATTATTTTGTATCATTATTATACATTGTGGCAACTAACAAAAAGAAAAAACCTAATCTGTTAAAAGTTTTCAGTCATAACTTAAGTCAGGGTTAGATTCTTACCTGGCCCCCCCTTTTTTTTGTCTGCCTGGAATCTTGTTTAAGCCAAATCCCAAAATTGGTGAGCTACTTTGGCAATAGTTCATGGAGTGGCAAGGATGATCTTAATGGTTTAGACTTGTATGAAAAGGAAAAACAATTCCAGGAAAAACTGTATCAGGGATAATGATAAAAAACTGTTCTGAACCATAGGCTCCTGGGAGATAGGCGTCTATGGGTAAGAATTTTCTCAATTGAAAATACCATAGGGTCTGCCCAGCATCTTGGCATATAAGAACTGTGTTCCAAAAATAAACAAATGAGCCCAGCGATTTTACTCATATACATTATGAAGCATCAACTGAGGGTGGATCAACTAATTGATCCAAAATTACTAAAATTATAAGGCAAAAATGACTTAAAGACTACATCTCCCATTACCCAGCGTCCAGATCACGGCACTACCGTCGCACATAATCAGCATCGCGTTGTGTTGCAGGGAAACCGCTTCAGACATGCAACTTTCTATATTCGTTTTTTTTTGGAGTGGAACAATGGAGTGAATTTTCTCAGAAAATGTGTGTGCGTGTGTGCGTTTGTCAGCACAGAGCATAAGAGCAGAAATAGCTTTGTGTTGGGACCAGATCATCTCAGTCAGCATTGTTCTCTCTGTTGGATGTTTCCATTGATTGTGGGTTTGTTTAGTAATAAGACGCCAACGGTGTTCTCAGGCGACCACGGGCCTGGATGGACTTCTTCTGGATGCTATGAACAAAGACAGACCACAAGAGACACTTTTGTACCAGAGTGTCTATATAAAGAGGTTACAGTTTCATTTAGCTGTAGGCTACCCTCCTTCCAATGAGAATCCCTTTATCCTATATATTAAAATTGCTTAGAGGAGAGTGAGTGGGTGGACAGACGGATGGGCGGACAGACGGTGCACGTCACAAACACAAACTTAACATCCAGACTTGCGAGACGCATCGTTGCACCGATCCGCCGAACGTGGCACAAACACTGTTTGGGAGACTGCCAAATAGTCACACCAGGGGCCACGTCTAAGACCCACGGGGGCCACAGACAGTCTGCCAATGGCCCATGGAGGCATTTTGTTTTTTTGTAGAAAAATATACACTACGTTTTTGTACTCCTTTTTTCCCCAACTTAGTCGTTATGCCAATTATTTCCTCCCCTCACTACTGTTATGTCCTACTGGCTCACCTGCCAGTGAGGAGTCCCCACTGGGAGGATGTAGTGCCTCCTTCCTACTCCTCCCATTCAACATTGACCTCCCCACTCAGCTTCCCTCACCTGAACACGACCAATTGTGTTCATACAGACGCTCAGCCAAACTGGATGCACCGCAATGGATTCAAACCCCTAGACTCTGTGGTGATTGGCCGGTACTAACAATCCATATACTGTACTCGCATGATAAGTGTAATAATATAACAGAATGTCTCCCATTAATCTTTTGTAATCACATAATAAGTGCATTAATTAACCCCTGCATTACCAGTGAACCATGATCATTTATATCCCCTGCTATCTGTTTAATTGGGTGGCAGGCTGATGATGACCTTGTAATTTAGCAATTTGTGGCTACATGCATTATCTGGTGTGTGTGTGTGTGTGTGTGTGTGTGTGTGTGTGTGTGTGTGTGTGTGTGTGTGTGTGTGTGTGTGTGTGTGTGTGTGTGTGTGTGTGTGTGTGTGTGTGTGTGCGTGCGTGCGTGCGTGCGTGCGTGCGTGTGTGCGTGTTATCTGCTGTACTCCCTGCTGAGTGTTTGATGATCATTTCTGAGAGCTCATGCTAGGAATTCACAAGTGGCTCATTACATAAGACACTAGACCATAGTCCACAGATATAACAATATAAATTGATTAAAAAACATATGCATATAGTGCTTTTAAAAATGAACAATATGAAATGTGCTCTTGAATTGCTCTTGCATTGACACAACTAAACCAGAAGGGAACAAATCACATTTACATAAATCAAGGCCCCTTACGTTTTCACTGATCACAGTTTAGCATAGATTAATGCCCTCATCTGCTTGTTGATTGATGATTGGCCGGATGACAACATCTGGGCCCGCCCTATTGTGAGCGAGTGTAAAATGCCTGGGATCCATTGTGAGGCTGCCTCCATCTCTTCAAGGCCTCTATCGCCTGTGAGTGAATGGTAATAATGTGATATTCTTCCTGTTTGAAGAAGCAGCCCACATGTTGCAGCTGAATAGAAGGGCTGCTCTGAGTCTGACGAATTAACCGAGCACAGGAACAAGAACGACAGCGGAGGAAACGCTGAAAGGAAGGAAATGTAACCAATTAAAAAAGAATGAGAAAGAAAAGCAAACTGACGTGAAAGAAAGAATAACATGGAGAGAGAGTGATATCACTCCTTATATTTTTTGAATCTTATCTGTTTTCAGTTCAATAATTGATCTGGGCCTCATTAATATACAGGACTGTGTGTAATGTCTGCCACATATTTGATTAGACCTTTATTAATCCCACAGGGGAAATTCTGTTTCAGCTTCAACCAGCTGGTGGCTGCTCCAATATAATGAGAGCTTGGGGGACTACATTGTGCTTCAGAAATGTTGTAAATCAATACATTTAATAATGATGTCACTAAAGCTTAATGTATTCACAATCGCATGGTGGTGTCACCTCCCACATGAACAACATCATTCTACAGGATTAATGAGACTCAAAGACATCAAAAGTAAAGATACACAACCTGTTTTTTCCATGCATGTCTTGAAGACCTAAATGGACATCAACATTATAAAAGTCAACTTAAAACATTCCGCAAGGAGTGCATTGTGGCTCAGTGTCACAACATAAGATTGTTTCTTATTAAAGGACCATAATGATGTCATTACATATCATGGTCAATCCATAACTTATTCATAACTTATTCCGGTGTCTTTATTGTGATGTTACTCTTACTGTACTCCTATGCGTAACTTTAACTGCTGTGCTGTCTCTGGCGCCTGAATTTCCCTCATGGGATCAATAGACGAATCCACAGAGTGCTCCCCTGGTGCAATCAGTAGGTGTCAGAATGCACACTGCAGCAGGAGTCTGACACCGCAGCGCTCTGTGTTCTGTTTGCATACATATAGACCATTTTTACATCAATCTGGCATGCTTCAGTAGCAGCCATGTTGCACCTAATATCAATAACTACAGACCGATTGAGTTAATTCATAAAGTGACATATTTCTATATTGTATCCAAAGCACATTTACATTTAAACCCAAATGAATACTTGATGCATCACTCTGGAACTGCACAGTGTTTTCTACCACTCTGCATTTGTGCGTGTGTGTGTGTGTGTGCGTGTGTGTGTGTGTGTGTGTGTGTGTGTGTGTGTGTGTGTGTGTGTGTGTGTGTGTGTGTGTGTGTGTGTGTGTGTGTGTGTGTGTGTGTGTGCACGCGTGCAGATCCCACTCGTCTAAATTGAAGGCAGCTCTCACTATCTCACATCTGTTCATATAATCGTTCACACATTGCACCACCTGCCTCCTCTTTTAACTGCTGACAATGTGTAGTTATTGTAAATGACTGTCTAATTACTACTATGCATCAACTAATTAACACCTATTAAGTGAACCGTGTAGCCAGGATATGAAGTTCTAGCCAATAACAGCGCATGGGTGTGTTCAAAGGTAGTTGCAGGTACTGCCCCTCCTCGCATTTTATTCAGAAGAACCTTGGATATTTTCTTTGCTTTGATGAAGCGTCTGTCATTGCTACAACGACATGTTTTGCCCCACCCCCAAAAAAAAACATCTATGAAATCTATACAAAATAAATTGGGGAGCCAGCCCCCCAAACCCCTAAAATACATAGACAGAGCTTTGTTTAATTATTGGAGGATAACTGTTCCTAAATGCATAGATTTCTGTTCTGCCCGGTTCTCCTCACTGGCTGGAGTTCATCTGCACTGTGTGTGTGTGTGTGTGTGTGTGTGTGTGTGTGTGTGTGTGTGTGTGTGTGTGTGTGTGTGTGTGTGTGTGTGTGTGTGTGTGTGTGTGTGTGTGTGTGTGTGTGTGTGTGTGTGTGTGTGTGTGTGTGTGTGTGTGTGCGCGCGCGCGCGTGCGTGTTCACCATGGGTCGCGCGCGCGACGGCCGTGTTTGTGCGTGTGTGTGTTCATATTTTGGATGCTCATATCCCCCGACGGGTATGGTCTACAAGTCCTATTAATACCATAATCACAAGGAAATGCAATGATTCAGCCATACACCACACATGGATTGTGTAGGCCTATGTATGTTTTGCAATTTGAACTTGGCAATTGTTTCCAAAATATAAAAAAAGTAAATAAAATAATGATGCTTTGGAAAATTGTTTGTCCTGTCAGGTTAGATACACACACACACGCACACACACACACACACACACACACACACACACACACACACACACACACACACACACACACACACACACACACACACACACACACACACAGTGCATACAGTATTATGTGCAAATATGATGCAAATCCAACCAGTAGGTGGAAACTTGGAACTCCTTTTTTCAGGGAAGGTAGGGAATTTTCTGCATTTTAATTGTATTAGCACATTTAGGACACTACCTGTAGACCATCTCTATAAGTATGGCGTAAAAACAACCAGCAGATAGAAAATGAGACACGGTTGACTTGGAACGCCGTCTTTCAGGGTAGGCGGTTTTTTGCAACACACACACACACACACACACACACACACACACACACACACACACACACACACACACACACACACACACACACACACACACACACACACACACACACACACACACACACACACGCACAAATGCAGAGTGGTAGAAAACACTGTGCAGTTCCAGAGTGATGCATCAAGTATTCATTTGGGTTTAAATGCACTTCTTAGATTGATTTAATGACTTTTGCAGTAAAAGTAATACATCTGACCATCGATTTCATTAAGAGGACATCTTAAAGATATGAAAAAACAATGTCACATTTTGTTTTACCCCTGATAGAAGGACCAAACTTACAAGTGAATATTGCTCACAAAACGTTTTGCTATTTTCGCCTATAATAGGGCCTTATATAAAAGGCTGCTTATTCACAATAGAAGAACCAGATATTGGCATTCTGGTTGCTTTGTGATGTGGGCCATCTGTGCAAGTATGATGGAAAAACAACCAGCAGGTAGAACATTTGAAAGGATTGACTTGGAACTCCCTCTTTCAGGTTAAAAGTAAAACTTGTGACAATCCATTTCATGAAGGGGACATCTTAAAGATATGGAAATATATGGTGATTATTCTAGATCTCCATATATAAAACTACACTGGCTCCCTGTTGTTTTTAGGATTGTAGGATTTTAAAATTGTTTTACTAATTTATAAAGCTCTAAATGGTCTGGCACCTTCCTACTTCTATGACTGCCTGCCTAGATATGTTCCAAACCGGCCCTCAGGTCTTCAAGTGCTGACCTGTTTGAGGTGCCTACAGTGACATAAAAAACACGGTGAAGCAGCATTCTGCTTCTACGGGCCGACAGCGTGGAATAAACTCCCATTACACCTAAGACAGGCAGCCTCTGTGGATAGCTTTAAAGCACAGCTCAAGACCTATTTCTTCACTCTTGCTTTTAGTTGATTTTTTAATCTCTGTGTTGTTATTCATGTCCTCACTGTTTTGCTATTATTGTCTCCGCCAGAGGTGGAGAATATGTTTTCGTTCTTGTCCTTCCGTGTGTCCGTCCGTCTCAGCCAAGCTAACATTGGTCAAGTGACACGTGCCAATATGTAATATAAATAGGTAAGACAGGATTAATCAGGAACAGTACTGGCGGAGACCTTTGCTCCGAGGAGCACATTTTCTAGTTTAAATGTTATTTTATGCTTTTGCTTTTCTTTTTTTGCTATATTGTTAAATTAGTTGTACTTTTCTGTAATTGTATTCTTGCTATGTAAAGCACTTTGAGCTGCATTTCATGTCATGAAAGGTGCTATAAAAATAAAGTTTATTATCAGTATATTATTATTATTATTATTATATGGTGATTATTCTAGATCTCCATATTTGGTGATTATTCTAGATCTCCATATATGGTGTTTATTCTAGATCTTCATATATGGTGATTATTCTAGATATCTATGTATGGTGATTATTCTAGAATCTACATAATATAAAACTGACTGATTTGTTTGCGTCTGATGTCATGTATGGTCATAGTGAATGAGCGTGATGTTATAGGCACAGTATAAAAGAGCACAGCGACAGATTCTCTTCAGACATAGGGAAAATACAGAACATATCTAGTTTTCATAGGCAAGAGCTCAATTTGGTTATGTTCTATTGACCGCCACTACGCACCTCAATTTGGTTAGGTTCTTTTGGACATTACTACAGACCTCAATTTGGTTAGGTTCAGTTGGACACCACTACAGACCTCAATTTGTTTAGGTTCTATTGGACACCACTACAGCGAGTCTTGAATCAACCAGCAAACCAAACTCCAGAAGCTACTTTACAACAAGTGTAGTAGTTATCTAGATAGATACAACACTAGCTGTTTTAACCAGTCAGAATGTCTGTAAGTATTAGAGCACTTTTATATCTATGTCAATAAGTAGAATTGTCACATTTGAAATGAGCTTGAGGGAGTGTCAAGATAAACAGTTAACGCTAAAACAATGTGGCCCAATAGCAGCAGGTCATCAGTGTGTACATTGCAGACAGTCTGTCAGTTGTTAGTCAGAGTCATTTGCAGATCAGGATGTACAGGTGCTGCAGGTAAACAATGGAGTCCACCCACTGGATTCAATACAGGTCTGATGACCTACAACAGCCTCACCAAGCAGAAAGAACCGCTCATACTGGCACAGGAACGGGTAGCTACCTGGTACAGCTGTGGACCCACTGTTTATGACCATGCACATCTCGGTCATGCCTGCTCTTATGTCAGATTTGACATTGTGCAGAGGATATTATCCAGGCTGTTTGGAATCAATGTGATCCAGGCCATGGTCATCACTGATATAGATGATAAAATCATCAACAGAAGTACAGAGGAAAATATATCACCAACAACCCTAGCACGGATGTATGAGGAGGAGTTCAAAAAGGATATGTTGTCATTAAAGGTTCTTCCTCCTGCAGTGTACCTGAGAGTCACGGAGAACGTGCCTCAGATTGTGGCGTTTATTGAGCGCATCATCAACAATGGACACGCCTATGCCGTTAAAAATGGAGATGTGTATTTTGACATACAGTCCATTGGAGATCGTTATGGTAAATTTGTGAGGGCCATTGGACCACAGGGTGAGCCAGGGGACACAGATAAACGTGACGTGCGGGACTTTGCTCTGTGGAAGAGCTCCAAACCACAGGAACCCTACTGGGAGTCTCCCTGGGGAAAAGGACGTCCCGGCTGGCACATTGAATGCTCCACCATCGCTAGTTCTGTGTTTGGGAGCGAGCTGGACATCCATTCAGGAGGCATCGACCTGGCTTTCCCCCACCATGAGAATGAGATCGCCCAGAGCGAGGCATACCATCAGTGTGGGCAGTGGGGGAATTACTTTCTTCACTCCGGACACCTGCATCTAAAAGGCAGTGCTGAGAAAATGTCAAAATCCTTAAAGAACTATATTACTATAAAGGATTTCCTTGAGTCCTATTCTGCCAATGAATTCCGGATGTTTTGCCTCATGACAAAATACAGATCATCCATAGACTACAGTAATGCCAGTATGAATGAGGCACAATGCTGCTTGGAGACTGTGGTCAACTTCATCCACAGTGCCCAGGCCTACATGAGGGCTGAGCTTCAGTGTCAGCCTATACAAGAGAGACTTCTGTGGGAGAGGTTGGCTGAAACCAAAACGAGCGTTCTAGCAGCCTTGGCAGATGACTTTGATACACCAAGAGCCATCAATGCCGTTATTAATCTGGTTTACCATGGCAACTGCCAACTTCAACCCATTGCAAAGCCTGCGGGACAGGTGCGAAGCCCAGCTGTGTTTGGGGCCATTATCTCCTACATCCAAGAACTCTTTGAACAGCTTGGGATCGACCTACTGGACAGAAAGGAGGGCAGTGTTGTGGATTCCTCTGGAACCCTGAACAATGTGGTGGAGCAGCTAGCCCATTTCCGGAGCCATGTGCGAGCCTTCGCCCTGACCCCCCAGGAGACCATCTCCACTGGAAACACCAAATCCCGAACCTACCCAGATAGGATTCCCCTTCTTAAAGCCTGTGATACACTTAGGAAGGACTTGGCACCTCTGGGCATTATTATACAGGACAGAGGACCCAACTCCACTTGGGAGATATCACGGTTAAAACAGACCACCCCAGACAAAAACACTTCTGAGAGGTAGACTTTTGCTCCATCTAAGATTCTACTTGTTATTATGGATCCCGTCACAGTTCCTCAGATTCGATGGGAAGAGGCCCTGTCAGAAGAAGTGCATCAGTCCCTTGAATGATATCTCCCAGTTTCCTGCTTGGAAGGTAGACTACCACTCATTCTAGCAAAACTAAAATGTCTATTTTATACTCAATACCTATTTGGTAACTTTCTATGACGGTCACCTCTATAACGCTTTATAAGCTCTTTATGTAAACTTTAATAATATAATAATAACTAGAAAAAGTGCTCCTCGGAGCACAACTCTCCGCTGTTGGGAATGTTGGGAATGTTCTATCTGTATAAGTGTCCTATCCGTCCTGTCTGTATAAGTGTCCTATCCCTCCTGTCTGTATAAGTGTCCTATCCGTCCTGTCTATGTAAGTGTCCTATCCGTCCTGTCTGTGTAAGTGTCCTATCCGTCCTGTCTGTGTAAGTGTCCTATCCAATTGTTACAGTATCCGCCATTTCTCAACCATTTCGTGATTGTTCCTGTCTTACCTCACTCTTACCAGACTTGTGTTGGGAATGTTGGGAATGTTCTAATTCTTATGTTCTAACTGTCCTATCCATCCTGTCTGTATAAGTGTCCGATCCGTCCTGTCTATCCGTCTGTATAAGTGTCCTATCCGTCTTGTCTGTATAAGTGTCCTATCCGTCCTGTCTATGTAAGTGTCCTATCCCTCCTGTCTGTGTAAGTGTCCTATCCCTCCTGTCTGTATAAGTGTCCTATCCGTCCTGTCTGTATACTGTAAGTGTCCTATCCGTCCTGTCTGTATACTGTAAGTGTCCTATCCGTCCTGTCTGTGTAAGTGTCATATCCCTCCTGTCTATGTAAGTGTCCTATCCGTCCTGTCTGTGTAAGTGTCCTATCCGTCCTGTCTGTATAAGTGTCCTATCCGTCCTGTCTGTATAAGTGTCCTATCCGTCCTGTCTGTATAAGTGTCCTATCCGTCCTGTCTGTGTACTGTAAGTGTCCTATTCCTATCCGTCTGTGTAAGTGTCATATCCCTCCTGTCTATATAAGTGTCCTATCTGTCCTATCTGCCAATTATGTATCAGCCATGCAGCCATTTTGTGATGGTTCCTGTCTTACCTCACTTTGACAGTGGCAAGACACTGTCAAAGTGACGCCATGTATTTATACAGTATTTCACCGTATTGTCACGTGAGGCTTGACCAATCGGTGTGTCATATTTAGAAAGTGAAAACAATACTCTCCTGCGGAGAGTAATAATTGTCTCCGCCAGGAGACTATGTTTTCACTCCCCCCCCCTCGGCCAAGCTAACATTGGTCAAGCCTCACGTGACACGTGACAATACATTGAAAGAGTGTGCTCTGATTGGCTAGTGAGGGGGTCATGACGTATAGCGGCCTATAAATATATGTGTTCCTGTCTTACCTCAAAGTGAGGTAAGACAGGAATAATCACAAAATGGCTGAGAAATGGCGGAGCAATACATTATGTAGACACACTGGTGTCATCACAATATGTAATGTAAATAGCTTAGACATGAAACTTGTTGACTTGCCAAGAAGTTGCCAACAAGTTCAAGGCAATCCACGGCAATGCAGTCAATGTGCCATCTGACGTACACACTATCATCAAAGTTCCAATCTTGAGCAAATATTGGAATAAATTCCAATATTTGCTGGCGGAGACTTGTGCTCCGAGGAGCACATTTACACATTTCTAGTTATTATTATTATTACACAGTGTTACCAGAGCCCTGTTAGTCAGCTAACATAAGGGCATTATAATGCATTATAAATATGTTTATAATCATGTATAACGACTTAAAACCACCTTTATAACATATTATAAATGCTGGCCATAATGCAGTATTATGCTCAGTGGAACAGCACATTATAACTACCATAACTTAGTCATTTATAAAGGCACATAGAGAAGTGCTGTAATGTGTCATAACGCATTATAACCAACATATTTATTAAATGTAATAATGTCCTTTAAGTAAAGTGGCCGCATATCCATGCGTTATTGTCTCCGCCAGGCCGAAAGGCATGGCGAGAGAGTATGTTTTGCCCCTTGTCGGTCCGTCCGTGTGTCCCTCAAATCGGTATACAGTATCCCTATAGTCATTAAACAAAACGGGTCTTTCAGATTTTTCATATTCCATCCTGATTGGCAAAAATTGTCACAGCATGCAATTTCCCTGAAATTGTGCGCACACGTTCCCATTAGGCCGAGGAATAAATGCAATTAGACATTTTTTAAATCAGCCTCATGGTGGCGCTATAACAGGCCGATTTGTGTTTGTAGGAAACTGTATTAATGGGCCTGCTCAATTAAGAATTTCACCCAAATTACCTGTAATGTGTGATGTGACAATTCTGATTCTAAGTTAAACACAGGGAAATAAATTACCATGCACACGTCAAGAAACTATGATCTGAATTCGTATTTCTTCAATAAAAAATTGTGCAGTTTGATAACTGAGGCAATTATGTACTATATAAATGATAATGCAGCATGGCAGATCTCTGTTGTGTTTACTAGGGGTGTCACAATACACTCATTTCAGGATACGATACACAATATTTGGCTCACAATATCGATACGTTACTTTTATTATTATCATTATTTCCCCAAAATGACCATCAACATTGGCCATAATCTTCCGTTTAAAAGTACATAAACAAGTGAAGTTTTCACTATAAACCACATTGTTTCAGAGGACATATAGACACTAATAACAAATATAATATAAATACTGCATATACATTTCATTTAATGTCATATTTTTGTCATCTGGACTTTACCAAACAAGTGTAGCCTAGTTATTGACAATAGCTTTAACAAAATATATATATAAGCCAGAGAGGGTTGCTTGTAAAAAAAAAAGGAAAAAAAGCCTTGGCTTTGATGCTATCTTAGAATAGATGTAGACCTATTTGACAGTGCAGAAACATAATTGCCTTGACATTAACAAGCGTCAACGAGCATCAGCTGGACACAGACACACACACACCTCCCCTCTGCAGTGCTCTAAACTAAAGTGATTGGAATCTGTCTCATTTCTCTCCAAAAGCCCTTAAATATGATGGAATATGATTAAGGATTACTGTGATTAAAGTAAGATCACATTTCATATCGCACACACCATACCTGTAACTTTCACTACCCCCCCCCCCTCCCAATAAAACATTGAGGGCTGACTGACTCTTGAGGCCCCAGGCCGTTGCCTAACCTTGCCTACCGCCAGTTTAGGTAAAGGGATACATTCAAGGAAGGAGTCACAGACACAAGGTTTTGCGGTGCAAACATTTTACTGACGGTACAATAATCCCGGGCACCTGATCTCCAGGTACCTAAGTAACCATGCCAACATTACCATGACAACCACATGCCCACTCCTGGCACCACCCTTTTTTTCCTTCAAGCTATACCACCCTTTTTCTAAGACACACCCTTACTCATACAACACATTGTGCAACCCACACTCCCCCCCAAAACTCCAATGTCCTTTTGAGCATAGATCATTCACATAATACAATAGCACACATTTCACAACTGCAGCCTATCTGGTGCCCGCCGCTCGCGCCCCGAACGACGAGGCACTATACACGGGTCACATGTCGGTCCAAGAGGACTGACCCCTTTCTCAGGGCCCACCCTGGGTGCCTTGGGAGGCGACACGGTCTCGTCTGACTGGTCCACGTCCAGCAGACACGGTGTTGACAGGGGTTCAGACATGTCTGATGACATGCCACCATGGGGACACCGGGGTGACAAAGGAGGCTCTGATATTACTGGTGGTGTATTGGGGCCACGTAGAGAAGACTAGTCTGGATCCTCATCGGACGACAGACCAGTGTCCACTGGACCTGTGACTGCAGGCAGGCCTATCACCTTGTAGCAATCACTCAATCTGACTCTGTAGGAGGTACGGTGCAGCTGATTACCCGTAAACTTCTGAATGTTACACCATGCTCCATCAACGCTTACGACCAGGTATCTGTCACGGGCTCCTGACTTGTTCCGATCCCCATATAGGTACTCAAGCTCTCCCGGCTGTAGAGACACTGGCACAGCTGCACGGCCGGATTTTTTTTCGCCCTCATGCTGTATGGGTGGTTGGCAACACACTGCGACTGCTGTTCTCTGATGAGAGCCTGGTCATCGACAGGTAACTTCTGATGGGAGAACTGATTCTGCTGAAACAGCATCTCACGGGCAGCCAGCCCACGTGACCTGACACGGCTGTTCAAGCGGGCTGTGGAGAGAGAGCAGTGTTACTTAACACAATTAAACGTGTGTCACGCTGTTTACAGTAGAAAGGTTTTTCTCTGTGTGGATACGCTGGTGTGTCTTCAGATTACTTGAATAACTGAAACTCTTGTCACACTTCATACAGTGGTATGGTTTTTCTCCAGTGTGGACACGCTGGTGTGAAATCAGCTGATCTGACCGACTGAAAGTCTTGTGACATTGTATACAGAGGTAAGGCTTTTCTCCAGTGTGGACACGCTGGTGTGAAATCAGCTGATCGGACCGACTGAAAGTCTTGTTACACTGTGTACAGAGGTGAGGCTTTTCTCCAGTGTGGATACGCTCGTGTGTCTTCAGACTGCCTAAGACACTGAAAGCCTTTTCACACTGTTTACAGTGGTAAGGTTTTTCTCCAGTGTGGCTACGCCGGTGTTTAATCAGGTGTTCTAACTGAGTGAAACTCTTGTCACAATGTGTACAGTGGAAAGGTTTTTCCCCCAAATGGATACGCTGGTGTTTCTTAAGGTTACTAGACTCGGTGAAACTCATGCCACACTGATTACAGTGGAAAGGCTTTTCTCCAGTGTGGACACGCTGGTGTTTCTTCAGACTACATAAGACACTGAAACTCTTTCCACACTGATTACAGTGGAAGGGTTTTTCTCCAGTGTGAATACGCTGGTGTGTCTTCAGGTGACCTAAATGATTGAAGCTCTTGTCACACTGTTTACAGTGGAAAGGCTTTTCTCCAGTGTGGATACGCTGGTGTTTCTTCAGTTCACATAACATACTGAAACTCTTGTCACACTGTTTACAGATGTGGGACTTCTTTCCTGTGTAAGTTGGTTGATGTGTCTTTACGTCTGGTTGAGTTAAAGTCTTGGCAAAGTGTTGATGACTGTAAGATCTTGGTTCTTCCGTGATTGTCTGACAGCCTGCTGAGGACATTTGTCCATTTGTCAGCATTTGACAGTAGAGGTCGTTGTGGCTGCTCTTCATGTGTTCAATAAGAGATGTCACGGCATGTGTACACTCAGAACAGGAGACGTTAGTCAGTAAATATTGTGGTCGCACTCCCTCCAGGAGGGGTAGTTTATCATCAAAGCTGCTGGTATACATGGATTGTGATGGGGATGGGGGTTGTAGAAATACTTTGGGTGGATGATATGATCTTATATAATACTCTCTCGCCCTCTCTCTCCGCGTCTCTTTGTCTCTTTGTCTCGTGACTCACACTCTCTGTCTTTGTCTCTGTCTCCGACTCTGTCTCTGACTCTGACTCTGTCTCTCTCTGGAAGTGTCCTCGGGACCTTACCTCCTCTGGTTACAAACGGATGAAGTGGAAAAACTAAAGACATATTCTTAACTTATATAGGCTGACCAGGAGTTCTGGTCTGACCTCACAAACCATTGCCAATTTGTGCAGGCAGCCGTCATTCCATATTTAAGCAAGATTGATGTCATCACTATGACAGAAGAGATCACTAATTGCATTTCATCTTCACGTTAGACAAATTGATGGATGCTATATTAACCTCTTCAGCAACACATTATTAGCCCTAGGTGTAGATCAGTGGTGCAACAAACATTTTAATTAATGTCAAGGAGCCCCATAACACTGGACCTGTGAGGGTCCATTTGGTTCCATGTGTACACCCTCAGAGTTAAATCCCTTCAGTTGTCCATTTAGGACCCCCTCAAGGTGCTCCCCCACCTCTTATCAAAGTTAGGTGCCTATGTTTGTCAGTACCACATTGTAATATTCCCCTTTTCATTTCCATATCGGAGAGAGGAGTTGGTGTACACATAACTATCCCGGTTGATGACATTTGTTTTTATTTTATTCTGTGGTGTTTGTCTCTAAAGAGATCCTGGCTCCTAAGTAACTCAACGCACACAAAGCTCCAGCGGTTACAGAGTCACACACTTTCTTCAGGACACTGAAGTCATGCAGCAGTTATTGTTGTTCTTCTTCCCAGGTCTCTGACTAGCTTCTCATTCCAATTACTGCACAGCTAATGAGCTTTCTGAAGAGAACCCAATTTTCAATGTTACCTCAGGGTACATTTTCTATTTACTCTTTTTTTAAAGTTCAAAGAGCTGCTTCCCTGTGTGTATCTGACCTACACCTGCACAAAGACAAGACAAAGTTTTATAAGCATATACTAAATAATTCTAGAAAATAAATGTATTGAGAAAATGAAACAATGAGAGCCCGGGAGGGTTTAGACTCAATCCACTAATGTAATTCCTGACACTTAATTTATTCACTCTCTGCCCCCACCTCACCTCACCCCCCCCTCCCTCTCTCTCTCTCTCTCTCTCTCTCTCTCTCTCTCTCTCTCTCTCTCTCTCTCTCTCTCTCTCTCTCTCTCTCTCTGTATTTTATGAAATAACTCAGACCTGCCGTATGGAAAACAAAACAATATTACATGTATATTCCTGTCTAATAATATACATACAAGCTTGGAAACAGAAACTAGAAAATGTGCTCCTCGGAGCACAGGTCTCCGCCAGTACTGTTCCTGATTAATCCTGTCTTACCTCACTTCAAAAGATATAAATTATCTATTGATGAAGTGACACACCTATTTATAGGTCTCTATTTCATCATGCGTCTCGCTAGCCAATCAAAGCACACCCTTTCAACATATTGTCACGTGTCACGTGAAGCTTGACCAATGTTAGCTTGGTGGACACGCGGAAGGACGAGAACGAAAACATAGTCTCCTGGCGGAGACAATGAAGATCCACATGATGATAAAATTCCACTTCAACAACAGAAATGAGTAAATGTTTGCTCTTGTCCTACAATGTGGTCATCAATGGCATGGAGTAACTTTTCAGTCAATTACACAAAACAGTCTGGATAGCATACAGTAGGCCTGTAGGCCAAGTCGCTTCTGGCACAGTCACCATGATACCTGATACCTACAGTATATATTGTTTATATACCGTCTATGATGCCAGATCGGAATGTGTCCGCGTCTTCGACCCAATCCATATATGGGCATAGATATCGCATAAGCTCCATTTACGGTCAAGTGAAGACGTGGCGACATCATCGGTATGGCGTGGCATCTCTCTAAGAGAGGATAGACGACGTTACAGGGACATGATGGACCTATAGTGTATAAATGGAGCAGCGAAATCTATAGAACTTCCCCTGTATTATTCAAGATCTTCAGACCATACTTTACTGACTAAGAACTGACAATACTCTACTGACTAACAGCTGACAATACTCTACTGAGTAACAACTGACAATACTCTACTGAGTAACAACTGACAATAATCTACCGACTAACAACTGACAATGTCTGAAGCGTCTGCATTGCTAGGCAACGGTTTCTGTTTTTGCCTGACATCAGTGCATATTGTCCGTGAGTCCACCGCCCACCCATAAGCCAATTGTCATATAGGAGTGTACGCACACCTTTTAGATGCCTGTACACTCTGTCATTATAGCACCATAGTAATTACATGAGCTTTTTATCACCACTAACTCAATTTGCAACAATCCATAAATGAGTATGGGTGGATGGCAGGACAGACAGACAAACAGACAGGTGGGCAGACGGGCCTTCCTCACATTTATGTCACAAGCTAAAAAGAATGTGGTTGTTTTCCCCAGCAGCTCTAAGGTAGATATTTCACACATCACACAAGAGTGTTTGATTGAATAGATCCAATCCTATTTGCACAGAGGATCAAACACAGTAATTATACAGAATGCACACACATGCATGAGCACACGCACGGAAGCAGGCAGGCAGGCACGCAGACAGGCAAGCCCACACGCACGCACGCACATACTCACGCACACTTTTTAGATGCCTGTACATAAGCATATGCATAATTTCTCCATCAAAGATACATCCATGCATGGCGGCACATAAATAGATACAAATGCATATTGGTGTTGGTGCAGACACAAACACACCTATACTTCACACGTATGTGCTCACACGAACACATGTACACGCACGCAATATTCATTTTAAAACACCATGTGGGTTTGATCCATTCAAACCTATCAATTTCCAAATGTATATTATTTTTAATATAAAACTGTATGCATTAGTGAAACTTAATTCAAACATAGCAAAATCTCTTTCTTTCTCTATATGTGCCGGTCGCAGTTGGTGCTGAGAGACACACTCTCTTGTGGAATCAAAATAAGGATTCATACTTATTTTAATCTATATCCTCATTATAATGAAGCTGTAATGGTTCATACAAGCCCAGACTTATCTGGAGAACGGAGAGGCAGCGCTCCAAGGATGTGCTCATTGTGCTGTGATGGAAATTGGAACAATCTTTACTGACTCAACATGAAACGGGAAATCATAATCAAACAATCTATTCGTTTTTTTATTTAAATTAAATTATGGTAGGCTACACGACAGAGACATGTGACATGGAGGGAGTTTGACCGTGAGGGAAAATCCATAGATATTTTTTGTCGCTTTCCATGTAAAAACTACAACTACAAAAACGACAATGTCTCGGTGTAAACTGTCTGCCATTTCTACCAAATGAATCGCCCGTTTCAGCTTGACCTGTAATCATTTTGAATCAATTCAAGTGATGTTGTGTGATTAAACGTGTGTGCTTTCTAGTAGTACCTAGTGAGTCGGGTTACTGTGTGTGTGTCTGCGCTGTGAAGTCTGTGTATTTACAGTGAGGCAGCTGATTTATCCTCTGTTGTATGACGTTGTCCCGTGGCAGCAAAGCAGTGAGCGGTGTTTGCACGAGGCTAGGCTTTGATAAACGGTGTATTAATGCTAGGCTTTGATAAACGGTGTATGAATGCTAGGCTTTGGTAAACAGTGTATGAATGCTAGGCTTTGGTAAACAGTGTATGAATGCTAGGCTTTGGTAAACAGTGTATGAATTAGGGCATTCACAGAATAGTCGTTTGTCGCTTGTTTCTCTCACTCGTAGTGAAAGCCCTAGACCACACTGGTCTTTAGGCTATTCTGTTTTCTAAGCATTTAACCCTATATACAGTACATCTTGTACAAATAAATATATACATTTTATAAATACATTTACTTACATCGGCTACTTGAAAATTGCCGATCTACAAGCATGCATTGTGAGCTTGTAGATCTGCTATTTTCAAATAAATATTTTATTAAATCTATTATGATGATGATTATTTAATATTATTTAATATGCCTATTTTTTACAACACAGATCCTGTATGGGGGTCCCTGGCACTAAATATTTTATAGAGTGGACAGCTGACTGAAAGGTGTCAATGGGGGAGTGATTAGAGGAGTGGCTAGGTTGAATAAATTACCCATTGCTCACGCTCATTACCTGGAGCTGAGAGCTGCTAGAAGTGACAATTCTTTAGAAGGGAATGAGCACAACTTCTCAATTTTTTTCCAATTTCGATGAATGATACATATGAAAGTTTATATTATGTACTTTAATAATCTATTAAAAAATGAAAAATACCGTTGTACCCAGTCACATATATATATATATATATATATATATATATATATATATATATATATATATATATATATATATATATATATATATATTTTTTTTTTTTTTTTTTTTTTTTTTTTTTTTCATTTTGATTATAATCTTTTTAGATTTTGTTGAGTTTTTTTTTTAATGGGGGCTTCTCTACAGCAGACAAGCAGTGAGCTCTGGTGTTGGTAGTTCTCCAAATCCATTCATGATTGGTTGTTGTCAAATAATTTCATACTGTATGTGACATCACTCAATGTAGGTAGTGGTGCGCTGAAACAGCAGCACGCATGCCAGAAAGATAACCTGTATGGAACTGTGGTTATAGGCTTGAACAATCATTTGACTTATAGACCCCTTAACAGACGACGTCATACTGGCTGCGTGCAGCCAGTATGCGCGCAACGAAACCCATTATATCAGGTCTCGTTAGGACGCGTCTCACTAGCCAACACACACAAGAGGGGGTTGGGGTGTGCTGAAACCAGTGCACCCCGAAACAGGTTGGGAATTGATTGCGTGAAACAATCACCTGTGCGTCCAGGCTCAATGTTAGTAAACAAATAATTGGTCTATTCCAAGTGAACTGAATTAATAAGTTCGCTACGTTGCTAGGCTTTGGTAAACAGTGTATGAATGCTAGGCTTTGGTAAGCAGTGTATGAATGCTAGGCTTTGGTAAGCAGTGTATGAATGCTTTGGCAAACAGTGTATGAATGTTATGATGGTTGGCTTTGGTAAACAGTGTATGAACGCAGAGCACTTACAGCTGCTGTTGTAACAAGATACTGTCCTCATTAGTATATCTATTACCCACGCTAAACACCATCCCTATGATGACTGCAAATTGGAATCGCCATGACAACTGCTCATTGGAATCTCCTTGACGACCACTAATTGGCATCGGGCTGACAGACACTTGCTATAGAAGATGAACCACTCTGCCAAGAACTGCAACCTCCCAGCGTTGCTAAGAAACAGCTGCTCTACAGTGTGTGTGTGTGTGTGTGTGTGTGTGTGTGTGTGCGTGGGTGCGTGCTGCGTGCGTGCGTGCGTGCGTGCGTGTGTGTGTGTGTGAGAGACAGACAGCACAGTGTTCTCTGTGTTCTTCACTCCTTATTGTTTTTCCTTTCCTCTCTCTCTCTCTCTCTCTCTCTCTCTCTCTCTCTCTCTCTCTCTCTCTCTCTCTCTCACTCTCTCTCCAGAACCAGGAGATATGACCACATTGTTTTTAAAGCACTGAATGCACGAAACATCAAGCAAGGGAAACACAATAGAACACCGAAGTCCTGACGTCACTGACAGTAGAGGGTGCTTTCCGCAGGTTCGTGGCTTTACTTTTTGTGTTGATATCCTCATTGGGGAATCTTAGAACTGTGTTCCAAAAATAAATACACCACCCTGACGATTTTACTCATATGGATATGAAGCATCGACTGAAGGTGTAAATGCACACATTTACCCAAAGAGTAACACAATATAAACACTAGAAACGAGTCAAACAACCCAAAGACTATATTTCCAATGAACGCGGCTGCTGTAGGGACAGTGATCTCAGACCCGGGAGTAGTAATTCTTAAGACTTTCTAGGCAGAATTAATTCCATTTTCGCCAGAAACGGGCTGTATCAAATATATGAATGAATATCATAAACTATGCAGAGCCACCTCCCTGACTAAAAACGCCGGGGTGGTGTGTTTATGTTTGGAACACAGTTCTTATATGACGTGATCTAAGATTCCCAAATGGGGATTTCAACACAAAAAATAAAGCCACAAACCCGTGAAACAGCGCCCTCTAGTGGCAGTGACGTCCGACTTCGGTGCTCTATAAGAACATTTTAAAATTACATTAGGATGCATAAAACTAAATAAGTAAAAATGAATAGATACAGTTACAGTGGTAACACTCCTTGCAGTCACAGAAGCACTCCATGCTGCCCAGGCCGCCTCCCACTCTGCAGCAGCTCTGATTCTACCAGACCTATCAGCAGGATTTGACACAGTGAACCATCAGCTGCTCATGGACAGGACACCCTTGCTGACCTTAGTATCGCTGGGATGGCACTATAGTGGTTTTCCTCCTACCTGACTGACTGGACCTACCAGGTTTCTTGGGAGGGTTTGCTTTCAACCACACACACACACACACGCACACGCACACGCACACGCACACGCACACACGCACACGCATACACCAGTAGGTTTATACTCACACTGCCAGAAACCAATGATACAGCAGAAGACGCTGTATGACGCTACAAAGACGAAATTATAAAAGTCACCTTTCTTGTTAAAATATATGCTGGCTGTGAATTTGAATTACTTTGTATGCAAACAGTACACTTTCTACTTTACATGATGCATGCCATGCACACACACACACACACACACACACACACACACACACACACACACACACACACACACACACACACACACACACACACACACAGACACACACACACACACACACACACACACACACACACACACACACACACACACACACACACACACACACATAAACGTTCAATTAACATTCAGATCAAATTCTTACTTTCCAATCAGACTGGGTTCCATTCAGTCCCAGTTAATTTCATATTCATAGAGTGGTTCAGTAATGGATCCATTATGGTTAAGCAGAAAATGTGTATGTATGAGATGTAGAGTGGTTACTGGGGAAATGATTCATTCATTACTTTACTTCATTACATTCTGCAGTAAAGTCTACTCATCAAAACAGAACAAAAGCTAAATAACCTTGAAACTAGCTTTTGTGTGTGCATAAATAAATAATGTAGGGTTTTTATTTGAGGGACAATGAGTGGAAGACTTAGAATTACGACTTAGAAAACAACTTCAGGTAGCGCTCCTTGGAACAGATGGACCAGTCTATTGCTGACATTGTTCCTCTATTTAGCTGTAGTGTCATGCAGATGATGAGAGCTGTTGTCCATGATAGCATGTAGCTCTGCAAACTGCAGCCTCCACAGAGTCCAGGCTGACTCCTATAACAGAGTCAGTCTTCTGGTTATAGGTAACCATCAGTGATATCATACAGTTAGAAGATCTGTCACTGAGAAACTACTCTCTCTCTCTCTCTCTCTCTCTCTCTCTCTCTCTCTCTCTCTCTCTCTCTCTTTGATGATGCTCTTTTTGTCCTCTTTTTGCACTCTCTTCTAAAATCTTTTTACGGTTTCTATCATTATTCATTTATATTATTGTTATTACCTATGCTGCTACATTGTCTGAAGGAAGCCAAACCAAAATAAGTTTCACTCTTATGTACCTGTACACAAGATGTAACAATAAAGTTCAACCTCTCTCTCTCTCTCTCTCTCTCTCTCTCTCTCTCTCTCTCTCTCTCTCTCTCTCTCTCTCTCTCTCTCTCTCTCTCTCTCTCTCTCTCTCTCTCTCTCTCCTCTGTATTGCTTCAGTTGATTTTGATACCAGAATCCCAGAATACTTCCTTTAATGTTGTACATCCTATGGGAAACACCACTGCAACCTCCCACAACTGCCTGGCAATCTGTTTCGTTACACTATTTCATGTTCATGTTATTTGCCCATAGCTTCTTCTTATTGTATTTCTATAATGTTCCTTCTCATTTACATTGTGGTTAAATGTAAACTGTGTGAGAACGTTACAGCAGAGTTTCATTGTCTCCACCAGGCATGGCGAGAGAGTGTGTTTTACCCCCCGTCCGTCTGTCCGTGTGGGTGTGTGTGTGTGTCCGTCCGTGTGTCCGTCTGTGAACAGCTAATCTCCGACACCGTTGGCCCGCTTGCTCCGAAACTGTGCACACACACTCCCTGGATGCCAATTCAGAACCTCTGCAAATTTTTCACATCGGCCTGCGCCACCAGGACGCCGATTTGTGCAAACCCATTTACTCCTACAGATTTTATCCAAACGTCATGCAAATCGGTACACATTATCTCTATAGTCATGTGATCAACACGGATCTGTCCGATTTTCCATATTCCATCCTCATTGGCTAAGGTTGGCTTCCAAAGTTTGCAGGATTGGTCCGTTTTGAACAAAATGCCTCAAAATCATGAACGCAGCTTACAATTTCCGTGAAATTTCACACGCACATTCCCACTAGGCCGAGGAAGAAATGCCAGCCTTTTCACATTGGCCTGTTGTAGCCCCACCAGCAGGTCTAATTTTAGCAAAACACATTTTTGGAACAAAAGCCTGAAATCATGAATGCAGTGTCTGATTGCCGTGAAAAGCCTAAGAAGAAATGACACCCCTATCAAATTGGCCTATTATAGCGCCACCAGGAGGCCACAATAACGTACCTGACCTGGCGGAGACCTGTGCTCCGAGGAGCACTTTTTCTAGTTACCTCTGTGTCACTTCAAGGTCATTGTTTGTGTCTTCTCTCATCTTTCATGCTGGAATCATTCTTCATGTTTATGCTCAAACAGAGGAATAGTGGGAATACAGCTTTTACAGGAAATGTGGATCTGTGGTGTTGATGTTAATATCACTCTCTGATGAACACAATACACAACATGGGAGATAATGTGAGGGACACTTTTATCAAGGTAGAAAATATCTTAATAAGTCATACATTTATATTAGGAGATGCTGTTCCACAGAGGAGAGATGTTTGTACCAGTTTGTCTCAGTGGTAATCAACCCGCTTATTCTGACACTTTGATCTCCATATTCTCCCCCTTAACAGGAAAATGAATACATTATTAGTGTCTGTGGAAGCAGAGCCTCCCAGTCCAATATTCATCTATTTATAGTAAGTTGCTACATGCACAGTTTGTTAATAAAGCCACATGAATCACAATGTGATGTTTAGTGGTGAAGCTAGCCTGATTATCAGACTGAAGCTGCGTGGAGCTTCAGTCTGACATTGGCTCCAGGGTAGGCGATTACAAGGGGGAGGGGATTAGAATTTCCCTAAACAATTTGAATTGGTTTAGAATTTCTCTAAACCAATCACAAGGGATCCCCACCCCCACCTCCGAATCTCATTGGACGGTACTTTTTGTACCGAATAAATCCTAGGTTTACATTACAACACCAGACCAAGTATGGTATGGAACCAGGCTATGGTGAAGCTGCACTACAGCCTAACTGCTTTTGTTCACGTTGTGCTATGGTGACTGCTTGCGTTCATGTTGATTCACACCCGGATTGGCCACCGGGAGGGGCGGAAGGAAAACGGCAGAAAACGGCTTGGTCCAGATGTCAGTAATCAAAGTTTTTTTTTTTTTGGAAGGATCAAGACGTGAATGGCTTGTTTTGCTTTCCACCCCACCCCCATCACCAGTGCAGTTGTAAACAGAACAGTAACGTGAGAGTAGATTGTGAGATTCCTGAGAAGGAGAGAGATTAATTGACGTTTGCGTTAAGTTGTCTTTATCAAATATGCCCATTCCCAGTAAGAAAAAGAGTGGTGGAGCTGAAAGGACAAGAAAAAAAGGCATGTGTCTGTCCTGTGGAGGAGGACGTTTCAAAATGGGGAGAAATATTAGGCTACAACTTCTTACCGCACGTATATAATGTCTGTTGCGCAGAGAACACAGCTGAGCTACAAGCCCACACCACTTGTAGCTCAGCTGTGTTCTATTAACTGAGCTTCCTCGACATTACAGACGGAAAATGTTACATCAAAACTTACGCTGTCTGTTACTCGGTTGGTCTATGGATTTGATTATTGATGGGCGGGGCGGGCGAGGGTTAAGAACCGATCTGCAAGTTCTAAACGTGTAGATTGTGATGCATTGTAGACTTCAGTGGGATGTCTATTTGGTGCGCAACAGCCAGCAGCAGCACAGCAGGGAGCCTGCCAGGCCAGCGGTAACACCGTTTACCTCTCACTCTGCTGCCTGAGCCCTGAGCAGCACAGTGTAAGTTAACGCCAGTCAGTCAGCGCCATCTTCATAATAGATAAATCAGTGGTGGAAAAAGTACTCACATTTTTTACTTAAGTAGAAGTATCAATACTGCCATATAGAAGTCCAGAATTCAAAATGTACTTGAGTAAAAGTACAAAAGTATTGGCATCAAAATGTACTTAAAGTAGGCCTACCAAAAGTAAAAGTACTAAAATATAGCCTATATATAAAATAAAAATAAAAATATATAAAATAGGGCTAAAATGGTTAATGTATGTTTCATAATATCATAATTTATATCTGAGAAGTAACTAAAAGTTTTCAAATAATTGTAGTGGAGTAAAAGTACAATATTTGCCTCTGAGATGTAGTGGAGTAGAAGTAAAAGTATAGGTAAGTGGAAATACTCCAGTAAAGTAAAAGTACCTCAACACTGTACTTAAGTACAGTACTTGAGTAAATGTACTTAGTTACTTTACACCACTGAGATAAATACACATTCAGACAGAACAGAATTAAAAAATATATTATTATTATTAATATATTTTTTTCTTCGACAATTAGAATGGGTAGAATTTGAGAACTCTGGTGTACGTACACACACACAGACTATTTTTTTAAATTGTGCTGATCACACAGAGAAGACAGTCCTTGCACTGTGAAACACAGGACCAATGGCAGCACTCCTGCTTCACTTTCTGTCTCCGCCCACAGCTGTCCAGCCTCTGTCCTGAGGTTCACATTGGATGTGATGAGCAGCTGTTGCACCCAATGGAAAGCCTTGTCATCCTGTAGGGGGAGGGGCAGGGACTCCAGAGGAAGAGAAAAGCAGCTCTTCTGCTGATACTTTAGATCTAACATGTTCAGCTGTGGGAAGGATATGACAGACCAAGCAAAAAGACAGACAGACAGACAGACAGACAGACAGACAGACAGACAGACAGACAGACAGACAGATCAGTAACTTCCACAGATTAGGAATACAACAGACCAGTGGTGGAAAGTAACTAAGTACATTTACTTAAGTACTGTACTTAAGTACAATTTTGAGGTACTTTTACTTTACTGGAGTATTTCCAATTGTCTATTCACCCGTTTCCTAGGCTGTGTGTTCTCCACTTCCTGTCGATTTCATTGGATATCATTGGTCATCTGACCAGTTTCATTGGATTTCATTGGATCAAATCGACAGGAAGTGGAAAACACACAGCCTAGGAAACAGGTGAATACTTTTACTTTTACTCCACTACATCTCAGAGGCAAATACTGTACTTTTACTCCACTACTATGATTTGAAAATGTTAGTTACTAGTTACTTTGCAGTTATAAATTATTACATTTTAAAACCTACATTAACCACTTTAGCCCTATTTTATACCTAGGCTATTTGAAAATAGCCGATCTACAAGCTCACAACGCGTGAGCTTGTAGATCTGCTATTTTCAAACATTTTAGTACTTTTACTTTTGATACTTTAAGTAAATTTTGATACCAATACTTTTGTACTTTTTGTAAGAACATTTTGAATTCCGTACAGTTGCAGTTACTTTTTACATTGCAGTATTGATACTTTTACTGAAGTAAAACATTTGAGTACTTTTTCCACCACTGCAACAGACAGACAGACAATGTTAGACTGACCAGGGCATTGAAGGCCTCCAGAACATCAGGACTGCTCTCACTCAGGAGGTTCAGTGCTTCATCAGGTAAAGCTACAAAAATACACAACACAGAAGTTAGATTACATTATGCTTTTTAAAGGAAAACTTAGTTTTTTTTACAACAAGGGTTATTTTATTAGTTGTGAGATCGCTTTAGCGATCACACTAATGTTATCTTCACTAGTTATTATTATTATTATTATTCCGCCCATTTTTGGATTGGTCAAGCTTCACGTGACATCACAATATGTAACATAAATAGGTAAGACAGAATTAATCAGGAAAAGTACTTTCTAGTGTGATACTATCAACATTCATAGCGGTCCCACACTGTTTCTTCAGGAACAGTACTTTCTAGTTTGTAATTTGTAATGATAATAATTAAAAGATGAGCGTTAAAAAAAATGTCATTTATTGGTAAAAATTGCATTTTTGAGTGGTGCCAACCACTCCTATATCTGACTTTGTCTGTGTGTCCGTCCGTATGTATGTATGTCCAATAAACAAACATTGATGACAACGTCAATACGGGGCTCATCAAAGGCACCACTCTCTTCACACAGGGTGTGATTTTTTTTACACAATAAGCAGGCTATTTTTATATCTGCAAGGCCGAAGACACAGTGTTGTATATCCATATAATGGTTGGATATGACACCATTTATAATAAGGAGACAGATAGACCAGGTCGGGTTGCACTGTAGCTTCACTTTAGTGTAAACAAGGACTGCAGGTAGAAGGAAGTACATTCATGACAGAGGGGGGGCATGACGGTAGCTGAGCAGGGACAAACTAGGGCTGTCAATACACAACATATCCCTCCCCCTTTACTTTAAATGTTCCCTTCTATAACAAAAATAATATCGTTAGCTCAGTGTTCATTCAGGAAAAATCAACTTCAATAATAAACAGTCAGTCTCTATTGTGTGAACATACAAACTTCAATAATAACATTATACTGACGTAATAGTTGCCTGAACTAAGGAATGAGGGTAGACTACCTCAATTCCCAACCCTGGGGATTATTCTGCCCCAATGTCAAGGGTCAGCGTCTAGACTACAATGACAGTCTATCTGGAGGTCGTCTCTCTCTTTGGGGGTAAGCACGACCTGTAGGTAGCTCGGTCACCGTAGACTGTGTGGGTTCTGGTCTGGGGGAAGCGAGGCCTGAGGTAGGCTTTCGTGCAGGTCCCGGTGTGCCAGGCGCAGGTCCAGGTGTACCTGGAACAGCAGCCATGTCAGGGGGTTCTTCTGAAGACGGAGGCTGCTCCTGGTAGGCCCCCAGCTCAGGAACAAGGGACGTTGGCTGACGCGAGTCATCATGAGACTCAGAAGTGTGTAGCAGCTGATCGAGGTGTCTTCTCCAGATGCGATGATCCCTGGTTTCTACAGTATACGAGACTGGACCTGTTTTGGAAACAACGGTCACAGGCATCCGCTTTATGCCGTTGGTATAGTTTCGAGCAAGAACTCGGTCTCCTGCTGTGAAGCTCCGCAATTTTGCCTTAGCCCGTCTTTCCACTTGAGCCTTTTGTTTATGGTGCACAACCTCTCTTGTCTTAAGAGGTTTCAGGAGATCTAATAGAGTGCGGAGCTGTCTCTTGAACATAGCCGAGGCAGGGGACACCCCTGTCGTAGCATGAGGTGTATTTCGATACGACAACAGGAAAGCGGTGAGGCGCCTGTTAAGGGATTGCGTGCTTGGGAAGGACTTGAGAGCTTTCTTCATGGACTGGACAAATCTTTCCGCAAGCCCATTTGTAGCTGGGTGATAGGGTGCAGACTTGATGTGCTGAATACCGTTCTCTTCCATGAACGCCTTGAATTCTTCAGACACCAGTTGCGGACCGTTGTCGCTAACCAGCTGTTGTGACAGACCCATACGACCGAAAATGGACCTTAATTCTTCAATGGTTCTCTCCGAGGAGGTGCTCTTCATGACAGCAACCTCAGGCCATTTGCTATGAGCGTCAACTACAATTAAGAACATATGGTTCTCCAGCGGTCCAGCAAAATCTATATGGACTCTTTGCCATGGTTCCTCAGGCCAGTCCCACGGATGCAAAGGAGCCAGCTGTGGGAGGTTTCTCAGTTTCTGGCAGGCAGAGCATGACTTTGCTTTTTCTTCTATAGCTGCATCCAAACCTGGCCACCAGAAATAGCTGCGTGCTATTTCTTTCATACGCACTACACCACAGTGCCCAGAGTGGAGCTCGTCAAGCACCTTCTCTCTTAGTGGTGGTGGAATAATGACACGATAACCCCACAATAAGCATCCAGACTGGACTGAAAGCTCATTTCTTCTCACCAGGTAAGGCTTTAAGCTCGGGGTCATCTCTCCTTTCCTCCCACAAGCAATGATGTCCAGAACTTCAGCCGGAACTGGGTCAGTGCGAGTCTGTGTCTTCACATGAGCCGAGGTCACTGGAACGGTAGCAACTTCCTTGAATATCTCCGCCTGTTTTGGCTCGGCGTGGGTGACTGGCAACGGGAGTCTTGACAGCCCGTCAGCATTTCCGTGCTGATCTGCCCTCCTATATTTAATGTCATACTGGTGGGCGGACAGTAACAGGGCCCATCGCTGCATACGGCTGGCTGCAAGTGACGGAATGCCAGTACAGGGACCAAAAATAGAGGTTAGAGGCCGATGGTCAGTCAGTAGCGTGAATTTTCTGCCGTACAGGTATTGGTGAAATTTCTTCACCCCAAAAACTATAGACAGTGCTTCACGCTCAATCTGGGCATAATTGCTTTCTGCTGTACTCAATGTCCTTGATGCAAAAGTGATTGGTCTTTCATTTCCCGATGGCATTATGTGTGACACTACTGCCCCCACACCATAAGGTGAGGCGTCACATGCCAGCTGAAGTGGCAATATGGGGTCAAAGTGGGTGAGGACCTCAGATTGAGAGAGAGCTGTTTTCACGTTCTTGAAAGCTGTCTCACATCTGTCTGTCCACTTCTATATCTTGGTTTTGTTCAGAAGCTCATGCAGAGGCTTCAGCTTGTTTGCCAGGTTAGGCACAAACTTTGAATAGTACGTAAGGAGGCCCAGGAACGATCTCAATTGACTCACATTACGGTAGCTGAGCAGGGACAAACTAGGGCTGTCAATACACAACATATCGGGGTCATGGCAGAACCTCTGGCTCAAATTCTTCACATCGTTCTGTTATAGCGCCACCAGGAGGCCGATTTTTGCACACAAAAAATTATAACGTGGCATTGGGCGTTTAAAGTTAAATATTTGAAAAACTACACATTATTTCAAAGAAAAGGTGAGGTTTGAATCGGTGACTTTGGGGTTGTGAGGCAGGTACTGTAGAGAGAAGCCATTTGACCATCAGACCTGAACTGGTGAAAAAGGAGCTCACACAGTTTCACGCAAATTGCTCAGAAATCCTGGGTTTAAATGTTTTTCAAACTGCTCAATATGGCGTAAAATCTAAGGGCGGAGCTTACTGGTTAAAGTGATAGATGTGTTCCTCATGAGTCAAGGCACATGTGTAAGCAAGTTGCATGGCTGTCGGCCAAACGAGGCATGACTTTTACCTGTTTAAAGTTTGCATTTTCAGAAAATTGCTATAGCGCCCCCCTTTGGCCAATTGGAGTAAGATTTGTTTCCGTGATATTTGGAATGACCCTCTACATTACTGTAAAGTTTCAAACAAATGTGAGTCTGCATGTATGTGCCAGGGGCAGACGAATCATTTTCATAAAACTGCAATATTCATTGGCTCATAAAAGCTTAACGTTTTCACTTAGAAAAAATCCAGCTGCATAAATCTGTCGGCATAGGTCCAAAGCTCATGTGTAAAAGGTTTCGTGCAGATTGCTCAAAAATCCCAGGAGGAGATAGATTTTTACTGTTTTCCATATAATTCAGTGTGAAAGTTGTTAGGCATGAGGAGACGCATGTGTGTATCGAAGTTTCATGTCTGTAGGTCAAACAGGGCATGTACCTGTTCAAAGTTGGCATTTTTCAATTGATTGCTACAGCGCCACCCTTTGGCCAATGGTTTTGAGTTTCGGGCCTTAGCCGAGATGCATAGCCCTCTACCATATTGCCGAGTTTCGTAAAAACTGACCACACGGTTAGGCCGTGACAGAAAAAACGGCGGAAGAATAATGAAAGCCAACAGTTTCAAAGAGGTTTCGAGCCTTATAGGCCTCGAACCTTCAATAATAAGATGAAGATAGAACTGTGTGAGTTTTATCTTCCTGTTTATGTAGCTTTTGCACCCTAACCTTCCATGGCGCTGACCAATAGATGAACAGCAGTCAGGGGGCTCCCTGGAGTGCCAGGGGTCCCAGGTCCTTCACTCTCCATGTGACTGCCTGGGTTGGGTCTGAGCAGGTAGGGTCTAAGCAGGTCTAATATGGCACTTGCAGAGTTGATGTGACTGACTGACGCATGTTGTTCAGTCTGCACTGGTGCATCACCTGTGCACCACTCGTCCAACTGAAAGAAAGACAAAAAGATAGACCGATTAACAGAGAGACAGGTGACAGTGACAACAACAGACGGATTGATAGACAGATGTGGATGGAAATGGAGATGGACATGTGGAGAGACAAATAAAAACAGACAACTCATAGAAGACACAGACAGATGGGTAGATGAGAGACAAACAGATAAGGGAGTAAGGCAAGATGAAAAAGGGAAACGACAAAGGTAGTTGAAAGGTGAATGACAGTGAAGTGTCAGGTCGCTGTGTCACTCACAGTGTTCTCTACATCCAAGAGAGCATCTCTGTCCTTCAGCACTGCACAGAACCTCTGGAACAGAGCAGAACTAGTCGACCGGGGAAGCTCTGCCAGCGGGCACAGGTTCTCTAACTCTGTTATAATTAGTATAAATAATGAATATCGAAATCGTAAACATACTTTGGATCCTGTATATTCATCATACTGTACTTTAGATCAGTGTATTGAACTAAACTAATTGTTAAGAGCTAAGTTTGTATTATTCAACACATTTTTTTTTTCAACACCACTTATGTCAAGAATCTAGAGGGGGGGAGAAAGGGAAGTAAAATGTACAAGTTAATGTAATATTCTTACATTTGTCCCTTACAGACAGACAGACACACACACACACACACACACACACACACACACACACACACACACACACACACACACACACACACACACACACACACACACACACACACACACACACACACACACACACACACACACCATATTGACAAACAGGGACATTCATTTATAAATTAAATAATCAATGATAATTGAATGATCAGTGCCTCTTCTGATAAACAGGAGTAATTGTCCATATTCCAATTAAAAGGCCGTCATGCACAGGCATCTGAGCTATGGAGCCCTCGGTGCAGTTAATCCACAATGATAATAGTTCCCCCATGAACACATTGGTACAGTATGTACTAATATTACTAATATTAAGTAACACAATCGTATAGATGTGGGTGCCTATATGATTGCAGCAGATATATTGACAAAAACATATTACACTTTCCTAGAAAATCAGTGGCTGGCATAAAAGGATGTGTCATTTTGGTAATCAATTTCCGTTAATACTGTATGTGGTGGCTGTCTGCTTGTATTGCAAATGTGTTTTGTCTTACCTTCCTAAATGTTAAAGATTAAAGTGATTGTCCACCTACATTGAAAAACTATTATTATTCTAGACAGCCTTTATTTGACTAGTAGTTAGGGAATTTTAGCAAGATGTTTGGACCATCTGTGAAAAAGTTTACTACCAATAGCTTTCTTCACCAATGTGCTCTTATACTGTAGGTGTCTTGAATCACCTCTCAATGAATTCAAACCCAAATCCTTATGGAAAATCCTGGAGAGCCAATCAAAGTTAAGGAGCCCAGAGGGCTAGGGTGAAAAATATGAAACAAAAATAAAAGTCTAAAATGAACTTGTTAGGTGTCTAACTAGAGGTTTTCAGGGGTGCTGAATCAATTCCAACCATTATTTTTGAGCAAACAATGTCTCCCTGCCCATCTAATATTGGTATTATTGGTTATTGTTAAGCTGTAATGTAATGCACAGTGTAAAATCAACGGTAGGGGATTGGGGTGTTGTTGAATTGATTGTATTCTGAAAAATAAAATAACAAAATATAGCTAAACACTTGATAAAAGTGTACACCTACTGTGCACATGCTCAGTGGGATACACTGTCTGCATGTGGGAAAGGAGCGGGAGTGTTGCATATGGTAATTTATCTACTTTTTGGCATTTTTTTTCCTCTGCTGGCAAAACTTTTGATTACTGTGAATTTAGAATATCAATTTTCTCTAGCCTATTGCTTACATTGAACAACCATTAGTTAAACAATCATGACACTTGTCTTTTAGTAGGCAACAACATGGAAGAGGATTCTGTAGCTTGTGGCTTAAGGTGCTTCATCTGTGGTGGTCCTGAGACTGAGATTCAAAGGCTCTCAAAAGTCACCCAAAAAGGCTATGCACAGATTTTGTCTTATTCTGAGAGTGTGGATGATGCAGCATTAATCAGAAGACTACATGAGGACTGGAAAAACGGAGATGACCCAAAACTAAGATACCATTTGGAATGCATGTTGTGAGTGACATCATAATTTAATAAAAAGTAGATAAATTACTATATGCAACACTCCCGCTTCCTTTCCCACATGCAGACAGTGTATCCCACTGAGCATGTTCACAGTAGGTGTACACTCTTATCAAGTGTTTAGCAATATTTTGTTATTTTATTTTTCAGAATAGAATCAATTCAACAACACCCCAATCCCCTACCGTTGATTATACACTGTGCATTACATTACAGCTTAACAATAACCAATAATACCAATATTAGATGGCCAGGGAGACATTTTTGCTCAAAAATAATGGTTGGAATGGATTCTGCACCCCTGAAAACCTCTAGTTAGACACCTAAAAAGTTCATTTTAGACTTTTATTTATTTTTTCATATTTTTCACCTATGCCCTCTGGGCTCCTTAACTTTGATTGGTTCTCCAGGATTTTCCACAAGGATTTGGGTTTGAATTAATTGAGAGGTGATTCTAGACACCTATAAGAACACATTGGTGAAGAAAGCTATTGGTAGTAAATTATTTCACAGATGGTCCAAACATCTTGCTAAAATTCCCTAACTATAGGGAGTGCCATTGAGATACAAACTCGAGGTTACGTAGGTAACCCCGGTTTCTTTAGGTTCGGAGTTAGACACTCACTATGGGATATCAGCGCCCCCTGGCGCCTCTCATGAAGCGGCGCACCAAAGGATGCTGGCCAACCGTCTTGCCATCGAAACCCTCGTGACAAGCGGAAATGGCCCCCAAGTACACCTTAACCGTTGAAAAGGCCAGTCCCTGGGTTAGCCTGCTTTGCAGGAAAATGAGGACGTCTCGCACCGGAGCCTGAAAAGCCACCACTGATGGTGACTGCTCCAGGCCACAAGACACCAAAATGTTCCATTTCACGTCATATGCCGCCCTCGTAGAACTGGCCTCGTAGAAGTAGCCTGTATGTGACTTGACGCCCCGCGGGAAAAGACCTCACACAGGCCAAGAAGCCGTCTGCCCTGTCCTGAGACAGACGCGCCATGAGCGTGGTTGAGTCCAGCGAGATCCCAATGAAGGTGGTCTGCTGAGACGGGACCAACACGCTCTTCTGGACGTTGATAGTGAAACCGTCAGGTGGGAGATGGCCAGGGCCGTGTGTCGTGCCACCTCCTCCTTCGAGCTCGCAGCCAAAAGCCAGTCGTCGATGTAAGTCGACAGACGGATTCCCAGCCGTCTCAGTGGAGCTATGGCCGCATCGGTGCACTTCACGAAAACTGTGCTGGCGGGGGGAAGGTCTCCCCTGGCTGTTCTCCGTGTCCTCTCCGCTGAGGCCGCCTGGGCCGAGGAGGAGCATGAGGTGTTGGCCGAACCACGGCGAGAGGAGGAACGTCCTCTCCTGGCGGGCCTCTCACTGCGGGGTCTGGAAGTAGGGGGAGGGGCAGGCTCCAGTACACCAGATGCCGCTTCCCTCTGGGCCTTTCTGGATTCGGTGGAGATGCTGAGGAAGTCTGGGGCGGACATGAATAGGTTCCTCGGCTTCAACGGGAGCGCCATGACCTTCTTCCTGGCGTCAACCACGTCGGTCCGGAACTTCGTGAGGTCGAGCCATCTCGCTCGCTCGATTGCCGCGCAGTCCGCCATGGACTTACCGACCCATTCCGTGGCGTGGGCTGAGACTCGGATGGTGAGTTGATGCAGAGCCTCCAACTCCTCCGCGTCCTCGCCCCACGTCTCCCTCAGCTCACTCAGGCGTTTAGCGGTAGAGCCCTGGAGGGCCAGAGCCGCCGACTTGTAGGCCTTTTACACCGCCACAGAGATGGTCTTCTCCCTCTGGTTGGTGAAGTGAGGCTCGGGGGTCAGGCTCACCGTGTCCGGGTGTTGGTCCATGATGCCCTGGGCCAGCACGGGGTCCATGGGGGGGCAGGCGATGAGGCCCATATCCAGAGCGCCCACCACGTCGAGTGAGAAAGCCAACCTGGAGGGCTCGGAGTGGTGCTCCCAGGTGGACTGTAGGACCCACACGAAACCCTTGGCCTGGTAGTCGGCGACAGGAGCGGTGGAGGCGGCTCGCTCCTCCATCGGCCGCTCGAGGCCGCACCTGGCGAAGGCCCTTTCCAGAATCGCCGACACGGTGTCCTCCCGTTTGGCGGGGTCGGACTCCAGCTCCTGCCTTGCAGGCCAACTGGGGTCCAGGTGACCATCGGAGGCCCCAAGGAGGTTGTCATGCGCGGGGCTGGACATGGCGGCCTCCCTGGACTCCTCCTGGAAATAAGGGAGCTCACCCTCGTCTTCTCCCTCGTCCATGCTGCCCTCACCTGAGTACTCGCTGTCCTCTGGCGACGCGCCCCAGTGCCTGTACGCCGGTGGTGGTAGAGGCGTAGGTGGCTGGGAGGAGGGAGACAGAGGGCCGCTAGCAGGCTGCACCTGGTGGGTCCCACCAGACACAGCCCCCGCAGCCGCTGGAGTGCCGTGTACAACGGCCGGTGTGGCAGCCTGGCGGCGCCACATATAGTGGCTTGCACTAACCGGAGGCGTACCGGCTGCCGGAGGGCCCATGATTTGGGCCCGCACGCGGTGGGGTCCACCACGCACGTTCCCTGGGCCAGTGATGTGTGTCTCGGCCGCGCTGGCTGCAGACGAATCCCCGCTACTCCACTCTGGTACGCACCGTCCGACGAGAGTCCTGGCTAGGCGGCTGTCGAGGCGTAGGGTTGAGAAGAAGGTGCAGTCCGTGCAATGTTAAGCGATAAGCTGGAGGCAGCCCATAAGACCACATGTGCGTGGATCCTCCATCCTGGACGGCTAGCGTTGAGTGTTTGCTAGGCTAGGCTAGGATAGGCTAACACGAACGAAATGGGAGCTAGGCTAACGTAGCTTTAGCCGCTAACCTTAGCTTGTTCGCGCTAACACGTAAGGAGGAAAACTTGTAGAAGATAGAAAGAAGAGAAGAAATAGCCGCTTAAGATTAGGAAACGAAATACCTGTGGGGGATACAGGTATCACCGCTGTGGGCTAAAACTGGTTTTCAGTCCGGAGAATCTGTTTGTATGTTTTAGCCTTGACGCATCTGACTTGCAGATAAGCTATAAGAGGAGGAGCCACAGTCACGTGGGGGTTTTTATACCCCTAGGAATTCTGTCCGCGTGACATACCCTTCACAGCCAATGAGATGGCCCGGGAGTTTATTGTATGTAGCTCTGTGCAACGCCAGGGGGCGCTGATATCCCATAGTGAGTGTCTAACTCCAGAACCAACCAGAAACTATATTTTCCAAGTTATAACTAGCCAAGAATGTAAGCTTGTTGCAGCTTGTGTTAAATTCATAATGGAATTTATGTTAGGGGACACACACACAGTACACACACACAGTACAGCCAAAAGTATTGGTTCTTCAGCGGTTCTTCAGAGGCTCTTTGGGGTGGTTGAGGTGCTTTATACAAAGAACCTGATAAGCCGCTCTGCGTTTCTGTGGAGGTTCTCTACAGGTTGGTTCTTCACAGCACCATTTGACAAAGATGCTATAGAACCTTTAAGATAGGTGCTATGGCATCAAAAGAGGTTCATATTAGTATGAGCCAAAGAACCAGTTTATAGTGTTATTTATTTTTTTATTTTTGTCTTTAGAATATAGTCTTGTGTCTGTGAACCATTCTGGCCTCTAGACTACTTACTTACTACTACTTACTACCACAGATTTGTCTGAAATGTGAGAAAAACAGCATCACTGAATTATGTACATGCGCTGCGAGAGTGCGACACCAACTCGGGACTCCTGAATCGCTGCCCTCCACACTCTTCTGTCTATGTATTACATTGCAAATGTTAAGATTTGTATTAGAAATGATTGTTAGTCATAAAGATACATCTATATTGTGGCTGTCTATGGTTTGAAATTTGAATAGTTTGTCTCTTCTTCTTTTATTTGAGGGGGGGGGCATGCTGTCTACTTCCTTGCCGCCAGTGAGTGAGTGAGTGAGTGAGTGAGTGAGTGAGTGAGTGAGTGAATAGAAACGCACCGGGAACCCGTCCATCATCTGTCATCATCACATCAGCCTCAATGTCTCCATCAGCACCAGGCAGGCATAGCTCTGAGAAAAATACACTTTGGCAACAATACCAATCACAGAGTAAAGACTCGTGAAATGAACTGTGTGCTAAACCTCACACAACAGCTATAGTCTCAAGAAGTTAGACATAGCAACTCAGTGTAAAACCTCAATGTGATCAGTGTTGAAACTAAACTACATACATAATAATCAATTAAAATCTAAACTACATGAAGGTGCATAACAGTATTGTTCAATATAGTAGCATACCCATGTATGCTACTATATTGAAGTACAAAACAGCATAACAGTATAAACTAGACGTGTCGCAATTCAGGGAAATTGCAAAGTGTGGTTGCGCCGACGCCGGTCGCAGGTCGCGGCCGCCGGGACTCGAGAAATACGGCAGGAGGAATACCGTCGGAGGCCGCGCGATTCGAATTCGGTGCCGATCGGATCCCGCGTTCGTGACGCGTGCCGTTTTGATTTGAGGAAATAGGCCCCTCCCACTAAAGAAACAGGCCCATCCCACAAATGTAGCGGGCCAATGACATCGTCATGTCACTCCTGAGATCACTTGCTTTTCTTTTTGAGAGAACTGATCCCTCCAAAAATCATGTTTTTCAACAAACGGTTACATTTTGCAAATTTGTGGCGCCCCCTATAGATCAAAGTGGAAATGCTTTTAGGGATTCGTTGAGTAAACCACCCTTGACATGTGATTATAATTTGGGATTGACTGGACGTTTCGTGAATTTTTACCTTTTTTGTAAAACAGGCCCCTCCCGCTAACTTTGGAAGCCATTTACGGACAAACGGTATGGACTATCAAAATTCCGGAGATGTTTATCGCATGGGTCCAGAGATCATGTGTACCGATTTTTGTGAAATTTGGACAAAATATGTGGGAGGAGGAGCTAAAAGTGTGTTTTGAAGAAAATTCAAAATGGCGGAAAATCTATCCTGACGCAATGGGCGTGGCCTATATAGGGAGTTGCGTCATGACCCAAGGAATCTAGATTTTTATTCTACGACCTACGGTTCAAGAGTTACAGGCCAAAACGTAAAGTGGGCTGTTATAGCGCCACCATGAGGCCGACTGGTGTAATATTTGTTTCAATAATCTGGCAATAAACCATGAACCTTCCCTCAAAGTTTTGTAACTCAAGCCTTTATGGTTTACGAGACAAAAATACTTGAATTTTAGTTTTTTCATTTGCATTTGGATGGGGAAATTTAATGCACTAATACATCAATATCAATTATACTATACAACCTATCTCTTAGCAAAGTACAAGCAAAGTACAAGCCCCGGATTCCATGGCTTTTCCTACCACTCCCATGGCTTTTCCTACCACTGCTATGCCGATGACACCCAGCTGATCCTCTCATTCCCCCCCTCTGACACACAAGTGGAGGCACGCATTGCTGCTTGCCTAGTTGACATCTCGGACTGCGAAGAATCTGGGTGTGACCTTGGACGATCAACTGTCGTTCTCGGCAAACATTGCATCAGTGACACGACCCTGCAGATTCCTCCTCTACAACATCAGGAGGATTCGCCCCTTCCTCACAGAGAAGGCAGCCCAGGTGCTCTTCCAGGCTCTTGTAATCTCCCGCCTGGACTACTGCAACTCCCTCCTTGCTGTTGCTCCGGCATCTGCCATCAGACCTCTGGAGCTTGTTCAGAAAGCTGCGGCTCGTCTGGTGTTCAACCGCCCCAAGTTCTCCCACACAACTATCCTTGTCCGTTCTCTACACTGGCTCCCCGTAGCGGCTCGCATTCAGTTTAAAACCCTGGTGCTAGCCTATAGGGCAGTGAAAGGAACAGCTCCTTCTTACCTTTTCTTTTTCTTCTCTTGTACATATTTTTTCACTCTTCATACCAGTAACTTGTAAGCTGATTGTATGACATTCCGTATAGTAGTGTGTATATCTGTCTGTCTCTTACAGTATATGTCATGCTCTTATACAGTATGTCATTTAAGGGGCGGCCATAGCTGAGTGGTTAGTGATCCCGCCTAGGGAGCCAGAGGCCCTGGTTGCCCCAGGTTCGATTCCAGGCCAGGCTAACATATGTGTCGATGAAATGAAATTTGTCCCTGAGCAAGACTCTTAACCCCTAATTGCTCACAGGTTCTCATTGGAAACAAGACAGCAAGGACTTTCATGAACGACCTGTTAAAAGGAATTATCCTTATCCTTATGCTTAATGAGTCCCCCCTGCCCGACTTCGGTCTGCCACCTCGGGGCGACTGATTGCCTCGTCACTCAAGGGTCCTTCTGGTCGATCTACACGGTCACAACTTTTTTCTGTTCTGGCCCCACAGTGGTGGAATGAACTTCCCACTGATGTCAGGACAGCAGAGTCACTGCCCATCTTTCGCCACAGGCTGAAAACCCACCTCTTCAGGAAACACTACCCTTCCTCTTTGCCTGGCCTACTTGTTGTTAACTAGTTGTACAAACTCTTGTTTTATTGTTGTATTGTTGTATTGGATCTTGTTTAGTCGATACACTTATTTGTTTTAGCTCTTGCTCATTTGATTTTGCTATTTTGTATCATCTGTTTAAGAAAGTAGGTATCTGATATATATTGTACTTTTACCTTAGCGCTAGGTATACTCTTGGTTGCTTGTTTTTGCAGAAAATGCACTTAAGACTTCTGGTGATTAGTAGTTTTGTTCCCTACCTATGTTGAATGCACTTATTGTAAGTCGCTTTGGATAAAAGCGTCTGCTAAATGACTATAATGTAATGAAGCCAGGCATTTTGACATTAAATTGGGAAAAATAAACTGTGGGAGGAGTAGCGCGACAAAATAAAGTTTATCTAGAAGAAGAATAAAGTGTATAGAGTACTATAGTCTGGTTGCCCTGTTAGGGCAACCACACTAATAAAGAATAAAGTAACATTGGTCTGTTTACAGTAGCCAGAGGCAAGTGGCCATAGTCCGTGCAGTGCATTTGCTTAGATCTGATCTGGGGCCTGTTGCACTTTAGAGGTTGGTCAATGTGACCTTGAAAAGTCAAATACAATTCCGATAATACTTACCAAAGAAACCAGTTTTCGCAATGTCTAGTTCCACAGGCCTGTAGGCGAATACCGTGCCAGGAGGGATCACCATGGACTCATCTCTGTTGCACCGAATATTGGCGTTGCCCTTCATACTTGCCTGAAAACAAACACGCACGAACGCACGCACGCACGCACGCACGCACACACACACACACACACACACACACACACACACACACACACACACACACACACACACACACACACACACTGAATATTTGAGCACAATCAAAACATCCACCATCATGAACTTAAATCAACACACACGCATGCACATGTAGACACACTCAGGCTCCATGCTCACCGGTATAGTCTTTGCCCTCAGTTCCAGCTGCTCTTTGAAGCTAGACTGTTCAGAGATGGTGCAGATACTGGTGGTGACGATTCTCTGCGTCAGCAAGGTCAGAATAGGCTTATACAGCTTTTTCAGCTGCTTCATCAGCATATGTTGCATGTCCACCTTCCTGGCGCAGAGGATATGTGACATGATGTCATGTAGTGCATGTGTGCGTGCATGTGTGGGGGAGAGAATTCTTAGTCTTAAAAATAATTATTTAAATACTGTGACTCCAACCTGTTGTTGGTCTCATGCATCAGCTTCTTTACATCTACTTCCTCTCTCCTGAGCTCGCCGACAGTTGTTTGGATCATGGAAGTGCCCTGCCCCTCCAAAGTCACACTGGCTATGCCAGCCGTGACACCCAGCATCCCACCAACTGTGTTGCCGGATTTCCCCTGGTAGGAGAGTAAATGTCTCTCAGGCAGAAATTCTGCCCCCCCCCAACAAACATACACACACACACATGCGCACACGCACGCACGCACGCACACGCACACGCACACGCACACGCACACGCACACACACACACACACACGCAAAGAAGGGGAAAAAAATTACAAGAAGGCAATCAGGTAGGTGCTCAGGCACTGGTTGGTTCCTTTGTGTGCACATGTCTGCATTAAAGCGATTTAATATTGTCAAAGTAATTTAGGCCCTGTTTAGACGACAAAGGTCTCTAGAGAAAACTAAATGACATATCAGATGTGCGGTCCGTTTAGATGGCAACGGCGTAATCGGGGGTTGAAAACGTAAAAAAAGTGAAACCACCTTCCAGAGTGGAAATCTTTGAAAACGCTCAATACGGGCAGAACCAGTGTTGCCAAATGTTGTGAGATAAATAAGCAACCAGGTCTATGGAAATAAGCCCAAAAGAAGCCACTAAGCTTAGGTGTAAAGTGCTAAATCAGCACTTTAAACCTATGTACATCGGCAAGTTGAAAATGTAATATTTTATAACACAAATGGGTCCCTGGCACACGCAACGGCACCTTGCCGTTTTCTCTAGAGACCGTTGTCGTCAACAGTTGCCTTAGTATGTTTGTAGTAGTCTGCAAAAAGTGTCTTGATAGATGATGAAATCATGGACTTTTTAAAATGTAGAGCTAATAATAGTTTTTGTAACACAGATCTACTGTAGGCCTAGACATTACCAGTACAGTACATCTCCATGCAGGACATACCTGAACTTAGTGGTTCACCTAGCAATAGATCACTGAGGGTGAAGCTGGATGGCAGGTACTTGGTTCTCTGCCAGACAAACATTTTTTTTTTCTTGACTACTAGCCTCATGAGAACTAGCTTATCTGCGTTGTTTAAACTGTAGACGGGGATGAGACTGCCGTCTGGGGCGATCTGGCGCACAATTCTGTCAGTTGTCTTGGAAAAGACCGACATCGTTGCAGTCAGGTGAGGGAGCTGTAGATGGATGTAAGAGAATGATTTGAGTAGCTGTAAAAGATTCACCTTGATCTTGTTTGGTACCTTGCAAGATAGAGATGCAACGACAGTGTGTAGGGGTGGGTAACTGTGGGCAGTTTTAATCACAAACTAAATCCCATTCATTTGAATGGGGAAATGACATTTAGCTACAGTGGAGCCTAGCAACTGCTTGTTAGACCCTAGCAACTGCATATTAGAGCCTAGCAACGACATTTTCCCTAGCAACCACCTGTTTTACCCTAAAAAACAATGTTTAACACTACAGGACACTGTCAACACTGTTAACACTACTAATATTTTAACACATACAACACCTTTAACACTTCTAAAACGTTAACACCTTCAACACTACTGATACTTTAACACCTTAACAAATGTAACACTATTAATTAACACCTTTTTTTTTATATTTTATTTTTCACCCGGTGCCAATTTTCTAAGTGATCCTGGGCGCTACACTCCCCTCACCAGCCTAGGGAGGCCAGGGCCGAGCTCATGCCTCCTTAATGGGTGCGTTTCTCCTTTCCGACATGTCGCCTTTCCGACGTTGACGAACCCTATACCTAACCCTAACCCTAACCCTAACCGCACGCGGAAGCCACTTGTCGGAGTGGTGAGATGTCGGAATGGAGAGTGAACACCCTCCTTAATGCATGAGAGCCAACTGACCTTCTTGTCACCTGACAAAATTTTAACACTTTTAAAACCTTTAACAGTACAAATACGTTAACACTATCAATACTTAATACTATCAACACAACAACAGTATAGTTATTATTATTTATTCTGCCAGTTTTTTGGCATCTTACTAGTCCTTCATAGAGTTCTCAACGGGCCTGAAAATTCAGGCTCGGCCGGAACAATTACCATAAGTTTAGGCCAGAAACCGGCCCGATAGCCCCCCCCCCCCCCCCCCCCCAAAAAAAAAATACATAAAAATAAAATAAAGATTGCAGTAGGCAGCGCCAGTGGCTTAAACTATAGCAGAGAGTGAGTGTGAGAGAACTGACTTATAGTTGCCGAAATGGCAACTTCACATGTTGCACACACAATGAATTAAATGCATGTCTTCACACTTTACTCTGCAATCTCTGCCTCTCTCTCCCCCTGACTGTCTCGCTTCTCACTGGCTGCTGATGTCTGTAATTTATATTTTGACAGTACAACGGTCGTGCACCGGAAACAGCAGCAGATCTACAAACCCACAACGCATGGCATCCATGTCGCATTCTGGGCTTGCATATCTGCTATGTTCAGTGCACAACACCTCCATGAGACAAAGTGCAAATCAGACTTTTGTCTGCCTTGGCATATGTTGTCTGTCTGATTTATGATTCAAATAAGTAACCGATCTTCAAGTTCACAACGCGTTAGATCGCGATGCATTGTGAGCTTCAGTGAGATTGTAGATCAAATGGCTATTCAGTGCACAACACCAGTGTGCAATTAAGGGTGTGTTCGGAAATGCACACCGGGAGCGCACTCACGTATTAGTTTGTATTGCCAGTGCGCTCAGGGCTATATATCCGAACGCACCCATCGTATACATCAGGCAGCAAGCCAGCGGCAGAAGCAACTTTTCTCTGCTGCCTGCACATAGCCTCTCCATTAAAAACCCAATCATCGGCAGTCACTGTGAGCGCAGCACCACATGGACAGCACTGCTGTTCATAATTAATAAATACACTCAAAGACAGAAAATAATTATTATTATGAATATGCATATAATTATTATTAGATTTTTATTTTTATTTTTTACACAGCCCGAGCCCAACACGGCCCGATTAATTGGCATACATTTTCGTCCAGGCCGGTTAGGGCCGTGTCGGGCTCAGACAGTTATTGAGAACTCTAGTCCTTCACTCGGAATTTGCGATTTCCGCAAGACAAGAGAGTGCTCCCGTGCCGTGGGATTGAATTTACAAATGCAATGAAACTGAGAAGGTAGAACAATGGAATGAAACAGGCAAGTATATGTTTTATGTGAACTTTACATTTACTGACAAACGAAGATGAGTCCAATATACACACACGCGCACGCGCACACACACACACACACACACACACACACACACACACACACACACACACACACACACACACACACACACACACACACACACACCAAAGACATAAAGAAAATGTTTACAGTGAAAACAAAAAGAGAATTTACAAGAAGGCAATCAGGCAGATGCTCAGGCACTGGTCAGCTTTATAGATGATGACATCATGTACTTTTTAAAATATAGAGCTAACAATAGTTTTTGTAACACAGATCTACTGTATACATTATCAGTACAGTACATCGCCATGCAGAACATACCTGCAGAACATACCTGAACTTAGTGGTTCAGTGGTTGCAATAGATCACTGAGGGTGAAGTTGGATGGCAGGTACTTGGGTGTCTGCCAGACAACCTATATATATATATATATATATACACACACACACACACACACACACACACACACACACACACACACACACACACACACACACACACACACACACACACACACACACCCAGTCTCATCACAGTCTTTTTACGACACAGATAAGCTAGTTCTCATGAGGGTAGTTGTCAAGAAAGAAAAAAGAAAAGTACCTGCCATCCAACTTCACCCTCAGTGATCTATTGCAACCACTGAACCACTAAGTTCAGGTATGTTCTGCAGGTATGTTCTGCAGGTATGTTCTGCAGGTATGTTCTGCATGGAGATGTACTGTACTGATAATGTATACAGTAGACAACAACGTACACAAATCGATCGATCGAGATGGACAGATCGATAGATAGATAGATAGACATACACTTACCCTACGGTTAAACGGTGTGTTGTCGTCACAAAGGCTAAAACGTCCAGTCCCTTTGATGTTGCAGCTACAACTAACCTGACATACACAGTAGCTAGCTACATGGGCGTCTGCCCAGAGCACCTTATTGGATGCCTGATCTGTCAGTCATACACACATGGCCACTAGCTTGACACTAAAGATAACTCACCGTCTCTTCCTTAATCTGCTGGTTAAAGGAACACTTCAAACATTTTCAACCTTGTCTTAATACAATTGGTACTCATTAATGGCTATTCATTGTATGATTTACATCTACTCTCTGTGTCTCTGATTGATTTAATTATTTGGGGGTAATGACCCATCACGTTCATGCGATGTCACTACATTGTTTCTTATGTCTGGCTTTTTCCAATACCGGGTTTCCCAATAACGTACTATGCAGGGAGTTAAAGGCGGGCCTTACGAAGGCTCCGGTAAGAAGGCTGCCTTATGTTACGGGTGTTTCCGGAACGCGCACTTAAATGCCGCTCTCAGCACAGCTCTGCGTACGGTAGTTATCCTATCAATCGATGCCAGACTAACCCATTGTTCCACGCAACTTCCTTAAAAGTACATGCTCGCAAATGCAGTTTGGCTGTAACAAGTTAGCCTGGGACCAGACCAATCTGCCAGTGCAAAAAAAAATTGCCCTCTGCGATTTGGGTCTGGCATCGCTCCGTTGTGAATCCATTTCCTGCTCCTGAAGTCTGGGGTTAAGTCTGCCCAGTATTCAAATATGGGAGATTGTAATTGGTAGGTTGTAGGTGTAACCAATTGCGTCCAGAGCCATTGTTTTGATCCCGCCCCTTTGGAAAAAGAACTTCCTCATAGAAGCACCAGACTCATATCCACGCACTGATATAGTCTGGCTACGCGAGGCTAGTAAAAAGTGGGATTTTACTCAGCTCATCAATCAAATAATGCTGAAAATTAACAAGCTTTAAAGGAGCATTTCACCCCAAAAATTACTTATTTTCTATCAATTACACACCCCATGAAGCTTGAATTCAAGGATTCATTTTAGTTTTTGTCACATTCCTAAGCCAATAATTTGATGACCGTGTGTATTTCCGATAGGAGACACAAAGGGTCTACTTTGTGTCTCCTACCAGATACATTAGCATCTTTCCGCCAGCAATCAAATTATTCGCTTAGGAAATGCGACAAAGAAAGTATAATCCATGAATTCAAGGCTTCATGGGGTGTGCAATTGATAGAAAATAAGTAATTTTTTGGGTGAACTACTCCTTTAAGCGCTGTTGGTAACTGTGACTGCACAATACCCTTGTTTTAATTTTTAAACTCTATCACTTCCACTTTTTTATATCAATGTAGGCTAAAAATAAGAACCTATAGACAGTGGTGTAGCCCAGGGCTGTGCAGAGAGCAATGTGCTCAGCGTCCACAAAAGGGCACACGGCCGATTTTTGGGGTGGTCTTTTTATGGGTGTCCCTTGTGCCATTTCACACCAGAAATGTAGTACGTTTTATGTCTTATGCTAATGGAGCAAGATGCTCCACAATCACTTGGCCCATGTCATTTCTGCCACCCTCTCCTCTGCCTCCTGCATTGGATACAGGATAGGTGGGCACTAGGGACATCTGGACACCTCAATATAAAATTGTCTACTTTGTCCAAATTTAAAAAAAATAATTATCATCTTACCAAAAACACAGTGGCCTAACCCTAAATGTGTACTAATGGACTCCGAATGTGTCATAGGTCTATTCCAATGTGCTGCATATTTCAAAACAGTAGTATGTCTGCATTAACTACTGAGCCACTTAACGACCAAAAAATAAAATCCTAATTATTCTCATCAGTACAGACAGTGCTTCAATCGCAAAAGGGCCACTTAATCATATGGCTAATATAGAGATTGCTGGCTTTTCAAAAGAAAAGTGGCCCTCATTTATCAACGCGGTGCAGCCCAAATAATGGGTGTACGGCGAGATCACCGCACCTTTCGGCATTTATCAATATATCCTGACTTGGGCTTCATCCTAGCGTACGCTGAAATGGATTTCAAATAGGATTGCCATTGCTCCATACACTGCCGATGTGAAGAACATTCAGTGTGTTTCTGTAATTTTGCCGACATATTTTTCCAATCTCGTACACCATTGCTCACAAAAGAAAGATCCTTATAGCCACTGTTGCACTGAAAATGTCTGCAGGGGAAACAGAACACAGCGTCCTCTTCTTTGCTATATTCTATAAAACTGTACTTTTTAAAGAAGTCTGAGGAAACGGAACGTTTCTGTTTTCCAAAATTTGTTTTGGGATATTTTAGCAGGATTGGCTGAGAGGGACCACTATCTTTTTCTCCCAAGTCAGTGTGGGGTGGATGATTACCGGCGGCGGCAGTGTTGCCTCCCCCCCCCCCCTTTCTTTTTGCCGGCGAGGTCCCAAATACTAACCGATGGAGGTATATCTTCATTTATAATAAAAATATGCAATTTTATTATTTATGATAAAAATATACAAAGAAAAAATTACAATAATGATAAAATACTGGAGGTAATGTGGGCCGGTGCTACTCAAGGATTAACCATTTCAGATGAGAGACAAGCCAGTGGTCCAATTACAAGTTTAAAAAGAAAAGGGCCGTTTGGGAATTGTCCCAAATTTCCCAGTGGCCAGCACGTCCCTGACTGGGGGGGGTGCATTTCTCCTTTCCGACATGTCGCCTTTCCGACGTTAACGAACCCTATACCTAACCCTAACCCTAACCCTAACCGCACGCGGAAGCCACTAGTCGGAGTGGCGAGATGTCGGAATGGAAGGAGCACCCCCATTGTCACTAGCCTATTAGAACATTATTTTGATTCCATGCATACAGTAGGTAGGTGTGTTGTGAGATATGCCGATGGAAGAATGCAAAAGAGAAGTTGATGCTTGCATGATGAGTGATTAGATCATGAAAGGCATGGCAGGATTTAAAGGAATGCCGTGTCATTAGTTGGATGCTGTGCATATCTAGTCAGCAGCCATTCGACAGAGACTGGTGCTTCTATCATTGACCTGGATTCTTTTCTCCCTTCTAAAATACAAGACATCCAAGACATTATTTGCAGGGCAGGGTCTGTATAGAGACACATGGTGTGTGTTTACCGTTGTTGTATTAACTTGCCTGAACATAGTTGGGGAAATAACCCAACTTAATGGAGCAGTGACATATTTCGACATTTTCAACTACCTAGTGAATTCACTAGATCATTTTCCAAAATAAATATAACAATACACATTAAAAACCTCAAGGGATGTGTCCGTGACTCGTATACCATTTTGACACACTGATGGACTATATTATAGTATAGTGTGGGTTGTATTTTGAGATGGCAGGCACAGAGATGGTGTACTCCCATCTCTGTGTTGGTGCATTGGGAGCACCTGGCAAGTGCTGGCTGCCAGCCATTCCTCCCTCTCCCTCTCCAGATGACAGCACCCTTTTGTTTGTTTCCCTTTCCATTTGATTGAGTTTATTGCGAACGCGGAAGGAGGCGCGGCGAAGCCGCACCTCCGCCCAAGTGGAGCATACTATGAAACTCTGCTCGGCTTGTGTGTGTGTGTCTCTGTGTGCAATACTGTGCGTGCACTGCCTGTGTGCAGCCACAGAGTGCGCCAGAGTGCAGCTACAGTCAAAACACACACACGTCCTTAAATACACAATATTTTGGAGCTGCGTTCGCTTCCAGCGTTCGCGCGTCTTACATGTATATACACTACATTACCCAGGCCACACTACACTGATCACACGTCCGCATATTTCTGACATCACTGATCTTACTGACTTACAAGTTTCATTTAGTTATTTCGGCAAATAAAATTATTGTTTATGTTGCACTACCACCGTGTCCTCCTCCACACACAACATAACCTCGCGTCACCAGTCTTTCCACCTCGGAGGAAAGCCTGGTATGCGTTATTAAAGACCCATATGATCCGATCTAGGCCACGCCTACTGAAAAAAAAAAAAAAAAAAGAATCCTCTTTCCGGATTCTGCCCATCCGGTTTTGCGGTGCCGCTTTGTTTTGGTTCCCCAATCCCTATTTAAATGGAATAGAATTTCCCTGTGTTATAATACAGACGCTAAATAGTCTCCGGATAGTGCACGCACATTTATATTTAAAAAATAAGCTAAACTACGCCGCATCAAGGATTTTATTAGGACGGACCTATTTTGGGGTGACGTCTTTCCGGATCTGCCCATTCGGCCACTTGATGACGCGGATGACGCGCCTGGTGACGTAGAGTTACTTCCGCTCCCGACCGGATCATAGACACGAAAAGATATGCTGCCCAGGCTACACACAACATGACAGTGTTTGTCTGTCTGTCTGTCTGCCTGCGTGCGTGCGTGCGTGTGTGTGTGTGCGTGCGTGTGTCATGTGTCACGTTGCTCCACCATGCACACTTTGCATAGTTCCTATAATCTAGTTGAGCTCTGTTTGAAACCATAGAAAATATTTGCCACTTAACTGACAGTTTGTAGGTTTTGGGATTTATTTTCTTAATTAGTGGTGTGTAAAAGTGTGACTGGACACACTGACTAATCACTGACATCTAACCACCGAAACAGCCAATCAGTCAAACAGTACAGCTTTGCAGATGTCATGTGAATACACGTTCTTAGCTGAATATACCCTCACATAACCCTGGCACACTGTTTGACACAGAGTCATGAGAAGAGGAAAGCAATGGATTTATCTGTGTTCAACACAGGGGCCATGACATCAATATTTTATTTTTGCCACGGACAAGTGATCAATAATATTACCAGAAACACATAGGCCCAGCCCCAAATGTATACAGTACTAATGGACTCTTGTACTTGGGGGAAAAGCCCGATCTACAAGCTCACAACACATCACGGCATGTTGTGAGCTTGTAGCAATTTTCTTTTCTCTTAAACCTATAATGGCATGCCCACAATTAGGATGTCAGCATTAAAGGAGGAGTTCACCCAAAAAAATGACTTATTTTCTATCAATTGCACACCTTGTGAAGCCTTGAATCCATGGATTCTTTTTTGTTTTTGTCGCATTCCTAAGCTAATAATTTGATTTGGGTCTCCTACCGGCTAATGTATCCGGTAGGAGACACAAAGTAGATTATTTGTGTCTCCTACCGGAAATACACACGGTCATCAAATTATTGTCTTAGGAATGCCACAAAAACAAAAATAAATCCATGAAATCAAGGCTTCATGGGGTGTTTAATTGATAGAAAATAAGTATTTTTTGTGGGTGAACTCCTCCTTTAAAGTGGTTTGCTATACTTTAGAAAACCTTGGGACTGGGAAGTTATCACTGTGTACTGGCAGGTGGCAGTCCTGAGACAGGCATTAAATGTGGCATGGTCCAAGTATATTCCATGTTTGGGATTTCAATGATTGGGTCTTCAGTACATAGTGCTTCCATCTTACAATGCAGGGGCAAAAGGGCCACTTAGCTGCAAAGGTGAGTGGGTGAGGACAGGAGAAGTTCTACCAGCTACAGTTTTTGTTTGTCAACGTAGCTTCAATAGTTGTGGTTTCCATTAAGGTGTACTGTGTAATGTTGATGAGAAAGTATGCAGATGTTAAGCTCCTTACACACTGGGGGCGATTTTTTTCATGCGAATAATATGTTTTTTCTTAAAACCTTATAAAGTCAATGCAAGCTTCCATGGAGCGAAAAAGCAAAAAAGTGAAGCGAAAAAGCGTCTTTTAATTATTCGGAACAAGTCCGAATTTTGCGTATATTAGCATATTCGCCGGTGTGTAATGACCTTTACAATGGAAAAATACTAGAGTCAAAACAGATAATTACATGATGAGTGATTAATGAAGGGCATGACAGGATTTAAAGGAATGCAGTGTCACAATAGTTTGATGCCAAGGTGCCTAACTTTGATCAGAGGTGAGGAGGAGGTCTGATGGTGAGGCTGTGGATCCGGTTTCCATGGATTATGCTTGTTGAGTGTTATTATAATTTAGTTGTTGTTGTTATTATTGGATAGCCTGGCTCCAGCCCCTGAATCGCTAGCCACGCCCATTAAAAAAATATGTTCAGGGGATTCAGGGTCTGGTCTCAGTTACACGACACAACAGATAGTTAGCATTAACATTAGCCATGGATCACACGACGCTCGTCCGTCATAGATGAACTTCAACCTGGTGTTTGCACTTTCTCCATTTACGGCCCGTACATCTAAATAAATGTTCATATTTCGAATATAAAGTGCTTACCCCATGGCAACAGATGTTATAATTATGTTCGGGCCCTATACCTACCCGTATATTACGTATTGTTCAATAAAAAAAAAGAATTATCCGATCGGTGGCCATTTTCTTAGTATTAAAATGTATCAGAGTGCAATACACCTCTCAACCGATAGGATCGCGTAGTTGAAAGCAAAATTCTTCTAAATAAAAGTTCATATTTGAAATATGAACATTTATTTAGATGTACGGGCCGTAAATGGAGAAAGTACAAACACCAGGTTGAAGTGCATCCATCACGGACGAGCGTTGTGTGATCCATGGCTAATGTTAATGCTAACTACAGATCTGTTGTGTCTGTGTAGGGTCCTGTGCTTACAGAATATGGACTGAAACTATGATATTAATATATTATAACCCAGGAACTGTTAAAGTGTCTTAAGCATTTTAATCCGATCGGTGGCCACCGATCGGATTAAAATGCTTTTTATTGAACAATATGGAAGATACAGGTTCTTATGCGGGCCCGAGTAGAATTATAACATCCATGGCCATGAGGTTAACACTTTATATTTGAAATCTGAACGTTTATGTAGATGTACGGACCAAAAAGGCAGAGCGTGCAAACACCAGGTAGAAGTTCATCCATAACAGTAATGTTTCAGGGCTAGCATTATCATATGCTGTATAAATCAGAACAAAATACTAACGTTTTTTTCCATAATCGTCTTGTTCTTCTTGGAATATCCGTTTGATCAGAACCCGGGAGAATATATTTCCTTTTCAATCGGACTCGGTCCATTTTCTACGTTTGTCTGTACTCTACTCTGTATGTTATAGCATTTACTTTGTTGTTTGTCCGTCAACGTCGATGAGACTGCTAGCTACTAGCTAGTAGCTACAATAGTAGGACTACTTCGACCAGAATGCTTAGCGCGACTGGTGCATGCGCAGAACCATCGCCCCTCCGAGCCAGCCAATCATAGCACAAGGACGGCGCTTGCGCATGCGCAATGGTTAAGCGGAAGAGTGAATCAAGCGGGGCCGACGTTTGGCAAAAAAAAAAATATATATATAGGTTTGCCCTTGTTAGTTGGGCGAGGGGACCTGACAAAGATAAAACCAGCATCATTCCCACAAGCTGGATAATTGATTTTGACCCAACTGTGGCAGCTGATACTGACCAAACATATCTTGTGGAATGTCATACAGCTAACAGCAAGAGGCCTTCTAATGGATGGCCTGTCAAAGATGCTGTTCTTCAGTTAGCAGGCAAGTCTTTACACACACTCACACTTATTTTACTTATTTCCTACCAGTTATTGTATTAGCTTACTTACTTACTTAGGCCTTTAAATTCCCTGAGGAACATAGGCCATTGATGAATATTGTATTAGCTTACAGCAACATAATATTGGTTATGTTTATCTGCCAAAATGTGTATCCCATATTTGACTGTTTTACAATGGCCAACTACATTACCCATAGTTTTTAAAGAGGCAGTGCCATGATTTTATTTCCCCCTATAACAGTAGTTTTCAACCTCTTTCATAACAAGGACCATTATTTAGTTGGCATTATAGCCATGGAGCCACCATGTGATGCATTACTTAATTAAGTAATGCAGATGTTTAACAATAATTTATCTCTTGAGAGTGTAAAATGAAACCGAATGGACCCGTAAGGTTACAATCTCATCAGTTACAGATCTATAAGAGTCCATTTGGTTCCCTAACTATCCACCTTTTAGCTATAGGACCACCTAAAACACCCACATGGAGCACTGGTGGTCCCCGGAACAACGGGTTGAAAACCACTGCCCTATAACATGATCTTTGGGTACAAAGGAACATTTATTTTGTTTAAAATGTACAGGAAGTGTTAAGTTTGTTGATGAGTATCACTACAAGGTATTTTTCCATTGGCCTTTTTGACGTACAAGATTTCAGCTTACAGAAAGAAAACAAATACTCAGGGAAGACCTCTTTCCCCAGTATAACAGGACTAAAATCAATTCCATAGACAAAGAAGTCTAAAGATGGGACACATATTTGGTTTTATTTTTTATTCTGTAGTATTTATTCATTGTTGTGATGTTGATGTTGAAGAAAATCTATCCTTCTATATGAATGTAGAAAAAGAGGCTACACTCAAAGCTGTTGAGAGGAAACTGAGGAACATGGTACTTAAAGGCAAGTATCGAGTAACATATTTGTCACTCA